>NW_017218451.1:0-22475 GCF_001704415.2 Capra hircus | reverse complement strand
TCCACACAAGGTCTTAGGCACGGCATCCATGGAGAGGAATCCGAGAGGCCCCGGAGCTACTCGCATGGGGACTGGCCTTTCCTGAGGCCACCAGCGGGTCCCTGAGGTCCCGTCATAAGTCGAGAGCACCTGCCGCAATTCGAGAAAATCCAGGAGGTTCTCCCCTCCAGGCGAGATGAGGCCCATTTCCGCTGAGGTGTCTCGAGGTTAATCATACCTAACCTCTGGAACTTCCAAAGGGGTCCTTCACACCCTTGCTGCAACTCAAGAAGTTCCCCGACATACCCGTCTACACTCGAGAGGAAACACGAGAGTTCTGCCACATCCAGAGGAGCCCCGTTTCTGCCTCCTAGCTCGAGAGGAGGGATCCTTTCCCTGCGTGGTTGGGAAAGAATTCCCAGAGTTTGGTCGCATCTCAAGAGGAGGCGCTCTCCACAGGAAAGGCGAGAAGAACTCAAGGGTCATGCCACCATTCCCAGAGTCCCCCAGATGTCTCAGTCCATTCCAGGGAAAACTGTTTTCCCTGCACTGCGTCGACTTTCAAGCCGAGGATCGAGTCACACCACGGTGGCACCTGGACAGCCCTGTGGGAAAGCCTCGTGGGAAAGCCTCGTGAAAGCCTCGAGGGTAAGCCACAGATCCCTTGATCCACTCGAAGGGAAGGGTGACACTGCTGCTACAGCTCGGGAGGAAAGCGCGCACGTGCATGCCCCCACTCGAGACGAGGTCTGACTCCCCTGGGGAGACTCCAGAAGTACCCCAAGATCCATGTAGGCACTGGAGAGGAATGCTCAGGTTACGGCACTGACTCCACACAAGATCTTAGGCCCCGCCATCGACAGGAGTGGAATCCCTAGAGGCGCCCTAGCAACTCGCATGGGGACGGCCTTTCCTGAGGCCACTAGAGCGGGTCCCTGAGGTCCCCATCGTAAGTCGAGAGCACCTGCAGCAACTCGACAAAATCCAGGAGGTTCTCCCCTCCAGGCGAGAGAGGCCCATTTCCGCTGAGGCTTCTCGAGGCTAATCACACCTAACCTCTGGAACTTCCAAGGGTCCTTCACACCCTTTGTGCAACTCAAGAAGTTCCCCGACATACCCGTCTCCACTCGAGAGGAAGCACCAGAGTTCTGCCCACATCCAGAGGAGCCCCGAGTCCGCCTCCTATCTCGAGAGGAGGGATCCTTTCCCTGCGTGATCGGGAAAGAATTCGTGGCTTTCCTGTCGCATTTCAAGAGGAGGCGCTCAACACAGGAGAGGCGAGAGGAATTCCAGGGTCGTGCCACCATTCCCAGAGTCCCCAGATGTCTCAGTCCATTCCAGGGAAACCTGTTTTCCCTGCACTGCCTCGACTTTCAAGCTGAGGGATCCACTCACACACGGTGGCACGTGGGACAGCCCTTGGCCTGTGGGAAAGCCCTCGTGGGAAAGCCTCGTGGGAAAGCCTCGAGGGAAAGCCACAGATCCCTTGATCCAGCGAAGGGAAGCGTGACACTGCTGCTACAGCTCGAGAGGAAATCGGCACGGTGCAGGCCTCCAGTCGAGACGAGGACTGACTCCCCTGGGGAGACACAGAAGTACCCCAAGATCCATGTCAACAATGGAGAGGAATCCTCAGGTTCTGGCACCGACTCCACACAAGGTCTTAGGCAGTGGCATCCACGAGAGAGGAATCCCGAGAGCTCCCCGAGCAACTCGCATGGGGACCGGCCTTTCCTGAGGCCACCAGAGTGGGTCCCTGAGGTCCCCGTCGTAAGTCAAGAGCACCTGCCACAACTCGAGAAAATTCAGGAGGTTCTCCCTCCAGGCAAGATGAGGCCCATTTCCACTGAGGCGTCTCCAGGCAAATCACACCTAACATCTGGAACTTTCAAAGGGTCCTTCACACCCTGGCTGCAACTCAAGAAGTTCCCCGACATACCCGTCTCCGCTCGAGAGAAAGCACGAGAGTCCCGCCCACATCCAGAGGAGCCCCGTTTGCGCCTCCTAACTCGAGAGGAGGGATCCTTTTAATGCATGGTTGGGAAAGAATTCCCAGCGTTTCCGTCGCATCTCAAGAGGAGGGGTTCTCCGCAGGAAAGGCGAGAGGAACTCCAGGGTCGTGCCACCATTCCAGAGTCCCCCAGATAGTCTCAGTCCATTCCAGGGAAACCTGTTTTCCCTGCACTGCCTCGACTTTCAAGCCGAGGATCGACTCACACCACGGTGGCACGTGGGACAGCCCTGTGGGAAAGCCTCGTGGGAAAGCCTCATGGGAATGACTCGAGGGAAATCCACAGAATACTTGATCCACGCAAAGGGAAGCGTGAACACTGCTGCTACAGCTCAGGAGGAAATCACACGTGCATGCCCCCACTCGAGATGAGGGCTGACTCCCCTGGGGAGACTCCAGAAGTACCCCAAGATCCTGTCAGCACTGTAGAGAAAACCTCAGGTTCCGGCACCCACTCCAAAAAAGATCTTAGGCCCCGGCATCGACGGGAGAGGAATACCGAGAGGCCCCAGAGCAACTCGCATGGGGACTGGCCTTTCCTGAGGCCACCAGAGCGGGTCCCTGAGGTCCCCGTCGTAAGTCGAGAGCACCTGCCGCAACTCGAGAAAATCCAGGAGGTTCTCCCCTCCAGGCGAGATGAGGCCCATTTCCGCTGAGGCGTATCGAAGGTAAACACATCTAACATCTGGAACATCCAAAGGGTCCTCTCCACACCCTTGCATGCAACTCAAGAAGTTCCCCGACATAACCGTCTCCACTCGAGAGGAAGCACGAGAGTCCCACCCACATCCAGAGGAGCCCCGTTTCCGCCTCCTAGCTCGAGAGGAGGGATCCTTTCCCTGCGTGGCTCGGGAAAGAATTCGCCGGCGTTCCCATCGCATCTCAAGAGGAGGTGCTCTCCACAGGAAAGGCGAGAAGGAACTCCAGGGTCGTGCCACCATTTCCAGAGTCGCCCAGATGTCTCAGTCCATTCCAGGGAAACCTGTTTTCCCTCACTGCCTCGACTTTCAAGCCGAGGATCGACTCACACCACGGTGGCACGTGGGACAGCCCTGTAGGTAAGCCTCGTGGGAAAGCCTAGAGGGAAAGCCCCTGATCCCTTGATCCACACGAAGGGAAGTGTGACACTGCTGCTACAGCTCAGGAGGAAAGCGCACGTGCATGCCCCCACTCGAGACGAGGACTGACTCCCCTGGGGAGACTCCAGAAGTACCCCAAGATCCATGTCAGCACTGGAGAGGAATGCTCAGGTTCCGGCACCGACTCCACACAAGATCTTAGGCCCCGGCACCAAGGGGAGAGGAATCCGGAGAGGCCCCCGAGCAACTCGCATGAGGACTTGCCTTTCCTGAGGCCACCAGAGCGGGTCCCTGAGGTCCCCGTTGTAAGTCGAGAGGACCTGCCCGCAACTCGAGAAAATCCAGGAGGTTCTCCCCTCCAGGCGAGATGAGGCCCATTTCCACTGAGGCGTCTCGAGGCTAATCACTCCTAACTTCTGGAACTTCCAAAGGGTCCTTCACACCCTTGCTGCATCTCAAGAAGTTCCCCAACATACCCGATTCCACTCGAGAGGAAGCACGAGAGTTCTGACCACATCCAGAGGAGCCCCGTTTCCGCCTCCTAGCTCGAGAGGAGGGATCCTTTCCCTGCGTGGTCGGGAAAGAATTCCCGGCGTTCCCGTCGCATCTCAAGAGGAGGCGCTCTCCACAGGAAAGGCGAGAGAAACTCCAGGGTCGTGTCACCATTCCCAGAGTCCCCCAGATGTCTCAGTCCATTCCAGGAAACCTGTTTTCCCTGCACTGCCTCGACTTTAAAGCCGAGGATCGACTCACACCACGGTGGCACGTGGGACAGCCCTGTGGGAGAGCCTCGTGGGAAAGCCTCGTGGGAAAGCCTCGAGGGAAAGCCACAGATCCCTTGATCCACGCCAAGGGACGCGTGACACTGCTGCTACAGCTCGGGAGGAAAGCGCACATGCATGCCCCCAATCGAGACGAGGACTAACTCCCCTAGGGAGACTCCAGAAGTACCCCAATATTCATGTCAGCACTGGAGAGGAATACTCAGGTTCCGGCACCCACTCCACACAAGAGCTTAGGCCCCAGCATCAACGGGAGAGGAATCCCGAGAGGCCCCCTAGCAACTCGCATGGGGACTGGCCTTTCCTGAGGCCACCAGAGCTGGGTACCTGAGGTCCCCGTCGTAAGTCGAGAGCACCTGCCGCAACTCGAGTAAATCCAGGAGGTTCTCCCCTCCAGGCAAGATGAGGCCCGTTTCCGCTGAGGCGTCTCGAGGCTAATCACACCTAACATCTGGAACTTCCAAAGGGTCCTTCACACCCTTGCTGCAACTCAAGAAGTTGCCCGACATACCCGTCTCCAATCGAGAGGAAGCACGAGAGTCCCGCCCACATCCAGTGGAGCCCTGTTCCCGCCTCTTAGCTCGAGAGGAGGGATCCTTTTAATGCGTGGTTGGGAAAGAATTCCCAGCGTTTCCGTTGCATCTCAAGAGGAGGGTTTCTGCGCAGGAAAGGCGAGAGGAACTCCAGGGTCGTGCCACCATTCCCAGAGTCCCCCAGATATCTCAGTCCATTCCAGGGAAACCTGTTTTCCCTGACTGCCTCGACTTTCAAGCCGAGGATCGACTCACACCACGGTGGCACGTGTGACAGCCCTGTGGGAAAGCCTCGTGGGAAAGCCTCATGGGAATGACTCGAGGGAAATCCACAGAATACTTGATCCACGCAAAGGGAAGCGTGACACTGCTGCTACAGCTCAGGAGGAAATCACACGTGCATGCCCCCACTCGAGATGAGGGCTGACTCCCCTGGGGAGACTCCAGAAGTACCCCAAGATGCTGTCAGCACTGTAGAGAAAACCTCAGGTTCCGGCACCCACTCCAAAAAAGATCTTAGGCCCCGGCATCGACGGGAGAGGAATCCCGAGAGGCCCCGAGCAACTCGCATGGGGACTGGCCTTTCCTGAGGCCACCAGAGCGGGTCCCTGAGGTTCCCGTCTTAAGTCGAGAACACCTGCCCCAACTCGAGAAAATCTAGGAGGTTCTCCCCTCCAGGCGAGATGAAGCCCATTTCCGCTGAGGCGTCTCGAGGCTAATCACATCTAACATCTGGAACTTCCAAAGGGTCCTTCACACCCTTGCTGCACTCAAGAAATTCCCCTACATACCCGGCTCCACTCGAGAGGAAGCACGAGAGTCACGCCCACATCCAGAGGAGCCCCGGTTTCCGCCTCCTACCTCGAGAGGAGGGATCCTTTCCCTGCGTGGTCATGAAAGAATTTCCGGCGTTCCCGTCGCATCTCAAGAGGAGGCGCTCTCCACAGGAAAGGCGAGAGGAATTCCAGGGTCGTGCCACCATTCCCAGAGTCCCCCAGATGTCTCAGTCCATTCAATGGAAACCTGTTTTCCCTGCACTGCCTCGACTTTCAAGCCGAGGATCGACTCACACCCCGGTGGCATGTGGGACAGCCCTGTGGGAAAGCCTCGTCGGAAAGCCTCGAGGGAAAGCCTCGAGGGAAAGCCACAGATCCCTTGATCCACGCGAAGGGAAGCATGACACTGCTGCTACAGCTCGGGAGCAAAGCGCACGTGCATTTCTCCACTTGAGACGAGGACTGACTCCCCTGGGGAAACTCCAGAAGTACCCCAAGATCCATGTCAGCACTGGAGAGGAATCCTCAGTTTGCGGCACCGACTGCACACAAGGACTTAGGCCCCAGCATCGACGAGAGAGGAATCCAGACAGGCTCCCCAATAATTCGCATGGGGACTGGCCTTTCCTGAGGCTACCAGAGCGGGTCCCTGAGGTCCCCGACGTACGTCGAAAGCTCCTGCCGCTACTCGCAAAATCCAGGAAGTTCTCCCCTCCAGGCGAGTTGAGGCCCATTTCCTCTGAGGCGTCACCAGGCTAATCACACCTAACCTCTAAACTTCCAAAGGGTCCTTCCCACCCTTGCTGCAACTCAAGAAGTTCCCCGACATAGCCATCACCACTCGAGAGGAAGCACGATAGTCCCACCCACATCCAGAGGAGCCCCGTTTCCGCCTCATAGCTCGAGAGGAGGGATCCGTTTCCTGCGTGGTCGGGAAAGATTTCCCGGCCATCCCGACACATCTCAAGAGGAGGTGCTTTCCACAAGAAAGGCGAGAGGAACTCCAGGGACGTGCCACCATTCCCAGAGTACGCCAGGTGTCTCAGTCCATTCCCCTGAAAACTTTTTTCCCTGCAATTCCTCGAATTTCAAGCCGAGGATCGACTGACACCACAGTGGCACTTGAGATAGCCCTGTGGGAAAGCCTCGAGGGAAAGCCTCGTGGAAAGCCTCGAGGGAAAGTCACAGATCCCTTGATCCACGCGAAGGGAAGCGTGACACTGCTGCTACAGCTCGGGAGGAAAGCGCACGTGCATGCCCCCACTCGAGACGAGAACTAACGCCCCTCGGAAGACTCCAGAAGTACCCCAAGATTCCTGTCGGCACTGGAGAGGAATCCTCAGGTTCCGGCAAGAACTCCACACAAGGTCTTAGGCCACGGCATCCATGGGAGAGGAATCCCGAGAGGCCCCGGAGCTACTCGCATGGGGACTGGCCTTTCCTGAGGCCACCAGAGCGGGTCCCTGAGGTCCCCGTCATAAGTCGAGAGCACCTGCCGCAATTCGAGAAAATCCAGGAGGTTCTCCCCTCCAGGCGAGATGAGGCCCATTTCCGCTGAGGTGTCTCGAGGTTAATCATACCTAACCTCTGGAACTTCCAAAGGGTCCTTCACACCCTTGCTGCAACTCAAGAAGTTCCCCGACATACCCGTCTACACTCGAGAGGAAACACGAGAGTTCTGCCCACATCCAGAGGAGCCCCGTTTCTGCCTCCTAGCTCGAGAGGAGGGATCCTTTCCCTGCGTGGTTGGGAAAGAATTCCCAGAGTTTGGTCGCATCTCAAGAGGAGGCGCTCTCCACAGGAAAGGCGAGAAGAACTCCAAGGGTCATGCCACCATTCCCAGAGTCCCCCAGATGTCTCAGTCCATTCCAGGGAAAACTGTTTTCCCTGCACTGCGTCGACTTTCAAGCCGAGGATCGAGTCACACCACGGTGGCACCTGGGACAGCCCTGTGGGAAAGCCTCGTGGGAAAGCCTCGTGGAAAGCCTCGAGGGTAAGCCACAGATCCCTTGATCCACTCGAAGGGAAGGGTGACACTGCTGCTACAGCTCGGGAGGAAAGCGCACGTGCATGCCCCCACTCGAGACGAGGTCTGACTCCCCTGGGGAGACTCCAGAAGTACCCCAAGATCCATGTAGGCACTGGAGAGGAATGCTCAGGTTACGGCACTGACTCCACACAAGATCTTAGGCCCCGCCATCGACAGGAGTGGAATCCCTAGAGGCGCCCTAGCAACTCGCATGGGGACTGGCCTTTCCTGAGGCCACTAGAGCGGGTCCCTGAGGTCCCCATCGTAAGTCGAGAGCACCTGCAGCAACTCGACAAAATCCAGGAGGTTCTCCCCTCCAGGCGAGATGAGGCCCATTTCCGCTGAGGCTTCTCGAGGCTAATCACACCTAACCTCTGGAACTTCCAAGGGTCCTTCACACCCTTTGTGCAACTCAAGAAGTTCCCCGACATACCCGTCTCCACTCGAGAGGAAGCACCAGAGTTCTGCCCACATCCAGAGGAGCCCCGAGTCCGCCTCCTATCTCGAGAGGAGGGATCCTTTCCCTGCGTGATCGGGAAAGAATTCGTGGCTTTCCTGTCGCATTTCAAGAGGAGGCGCTCAACACAGGAGAGGCGAGAGGAATTCCAGGGTCGTGCCACCATTCCCAGAGTCCCCCAGATGTCTCAGTCCATTCCAGGGAAACCTGTTTTCCCTGCACTGCCTCGACTTTCAAGCTGAGGATCCACTCACACCACGGTGGCACGTGGGACAGCCCTTTGGCAAAGCCACGTGGGAAAGCCCCGTGGGAAAGCCTCGAGGGAAAGCCTCGAGGGAAAGCCACAGATCCCTTGATCCAAGCGAAGGGAAGCGTGACACTGCTGCTACAGCTCGAGAGGAAATCGCACGTGCAGGCCTCCAGTCGAGACGAGGACTGACTCCCCTGGGGAGACACAGAAGTACCCCAAGATCCATGTCAACAATGGAGAGGAATCCTCAGGTTCTGGCACCGACTCCACACAAGGTCTTAGGCCAGTGGCATCCACGAGAGAGGAATCCCGAGAGCTCCCCGAGCAACTCGCATGGGGACCGGCCTTTCCTGAGGCCACCAGAGTGGGTCCCTGAGGTCCCCGTCGTAAGTCAAGAGCACCTGCCACAACTCGAGAAAATTCAGGAGGTTCTCCCCTCCAGGCAAGATGAGGCCCATTTCCACTGAGGCGTCTCCAGGCAAATCACACCTAACATCTGGAACTTTCAAAGGGTCCTTCACACCCTGGCTGCAACTCAAGAGTTCCCCGACATACCCGTCTCCGCTCGAGAGAAAGCACGAGAGTCCCGCCCACATCCAGAGGAGCCCCGTTTGCGCCTCCTAACTCGAGAGGAGGGATCCTTTTAATGCATGGTTGGGAAAGAATTCCCAGCGTTTCCGTCGCATCTCAAGAGGAGGGGTTCTCCGCAGGAAAGGCGAGAGGAACTCCAGGGTCGTGCCACCATTCCCAGAGTCCCCCAGATGATCTCAGTCCATTCCAGGGAAACCTGTTTTCCCTGCACTGCCTCGACTTTCAAGCCGAGGATCGACTCACACCACGGTGGCACGTGGGACAGCCCTGTGGGAAAGCCTCGTGGGAAAGCCTCATGGGAATGACTCGAGGGAAATCCACAGAATACTTGATCCACGCAAAGGGAAGCGTGACACTGCTGCTACAGCTCAGGAGGAAATCACACGTGCATGCCCCCACTCGAGATGAGGGCTGACTCCCCTGGGGAGACTCCAGAAGTACCCCAAGATCCTGTCAGCACTGGTAGAGAAAACCTCAGGTTCCGGCACCCACTCCAAAAAAGATCTTAGGCCCCGGCATCGACGGGAGAGGAATACCCGAGAGGCCCCAGAGCAACTCGCATGGGGACTGGCCTTTCCTGAGGCCACCAGAGCGGGTCCCTGAGGTCCCCGTCGTAAGTCGAGAGCACCTGCCGCAACTCGAGAAAATCCAGGAGGTTCTCCCCTCCAGGCGAGATGAGGCCCATTTCCGCTGAGGCGTATCGAAGGTAAACACATCTAACATCTGGAACATCCAAAGGGTCTCTCACACCCTTGATGCAACTCAAGAAGTTCCCCGACATAACCGTCTCCACTCGAGAGGAAGCACGAGAGTCCCACCCACATCCAGAGGAGCCCCGTTTCCGCCTCCTAGCTCGAGAGGAGGGATCCTTTCCCTGCGTGCTCGGGAAAGAATTCGCGGCGTTCCCATCGCATCTCAAGAGGAGGTGCTCTCCACAGGAAAGGCGAGAAGAACTCCAGGGTCGTGCCACCATTTCCAGAGTCGCCCAGATGTCTCAGTCCATTCCAGGGAAACCTGTTTTCCCTTCACTGCCTCGACTTTCAAGCCGAGGATCGACTCACACCACGGTGGCACGTGGGACAGCCCTGTAGGTAAGCCTCGTGGGAAAGCCTAGAGGGAAAGCCCCTGATCCCTTGATCCACACGAAGGGAAGTGTGACACTGCTGCTACAGCTCAGGAGGAAAGCGCACGTGCATGCCCCCACTCGAGACGAGGACTGACTCCCCTGGGGAGACTCCAGAAGTACCCCAAGATCCATGTCAGCACTGGAGAGGAATGCTCAGGTTCCGGCACCGACTCCACACAAGATCTTAGGCCCCGGCACCAAGGGGAGAGGAATCCGGAGAGGCCCCCGAGCAACTCGCATGAGGACTTGCCTTTCCTGAGGCCACCAGAGCGGGTCCCTGAGGTCCCCGTTGTAAGTCGAGAGGACCTGCCGCAACTCGAGAAAATCCAGGAGGTTCTCCCCTCCAGGCGAGATGAGGCCCATTTCCACTGAGGCGTCTCGAGGCTAATCACTCCTAACTTCTGGAACTTCCAAAGGGTCCTTCACACCCTTGCTGCATCTCAAGAAGTTCCCCAACATACCCGATTCCACTCGAGAGGAAGCACGAGAGTTCTGACCACATCCAGAGGAGCCCCGTTTCCGCCTCCTAGCTCGAGAGGAGGGATCCTTTCCCTGCGTGGTCGGGAAAGAATTCCCGGCGTTCCCGTCGCATCTCAAGAGGAGGCGCTCTCCACAGGAAAGGCGAGAGAAACTCCAGGGTCGTGTCACCATTCCAGAGTCCCCCAGATGTCTCAGTCCATTCCAGGAAACCTGTTTTCCCTGCACTGCCTCGACTTTAAAGCCGAGGATCGACTCACACCACGGTGGCACGTGGGACAGCCCTGTGGGAGAGCCTCGTGGGAAAGCCTCGTGGGAAAGCCTCGAGGGAAAGCCACAGATCCCTTGATCCACGCCAAGGGACGCGTGACACTGCTGCTACAGCTCGGGAGGAAAGCGCACATGCATGCCCCCAATCGAGACGAGGACTAACTCCCCTAGGGAGACTCCAGAAGTACCCCCAATATTCATGTCAGCACTGGAGAGGAATACTCAGGTTCCGGCACCCACTCCACACAAGAGCTTAGGCCCCAGCATCAACGGGAGAGGAATCCCGAGAGGCCCCCTAGCAACTCGCATGGGGACTGGCCTTTCCTGAGGCCACCAGAGCTGGTACCTGAGGTCCCCGTCGTAAGTCGAGAGCACCTGCCGCAACTCGAGTAAATCCAGGAGGTTCTCCCCTCCAGGCAAGATGAGGCCCGTTTCCGCTGAGGCGTCTCGAGGCTAATCACACCTAACATCTGGAACTTCCAAAGGGTCCTTCACACCCTTGCTGCAACTCAAGAAGTTGCCCGACATACCCGTCTCCAATCGAGAGGAAGCACGAGAGTCCCGCCCACATCCAGTGGAGCCCTGTTCCCGCCTCTTAGCTCGAGAGGAGGGATCCTTTTAATGCGTGGTTGGGAAAGAATTCCCAGCGTTTCCGTTGCATCTCAAGAGGAGGGTTTCTGCGCAGGAAAGGCGAGAGGAACTCCAGGGTCGTGCCACCATTCCCAGAGTCCCCCAGATATCTCAGTCCATTCCAGGGAAACCTGTTTTCCCTGACTGCCTCGACTTTCAAGCCGAGGATCGACTCACACCACGGTGGCACGTGTGACAGCCCTGTGGGAAAGCCTCGTGGGAAAGCCTCATGGGAATGACTCGAGGGAAATCCACAGAATACTTGATCCACGCAAAGGGAAGCGTGACACTGCTGCTACAGCTCAGGAGGAAATCACACGTGCATGCCCCCACTCGAGATGAGGGCTGACTCCCCTGGGGAGACTCCAGAAGTACCCCAAGATGCTGTCAGCACTGTAGAGAAAACCTCAGGTTCCGGCACCCACTCCAAAAAAGATCTTAGGCCCCCGCATCGACGGGAGAGGAATCCGAGAGGCCCCGAGCAACTCGCATGGGACTGGCCTTTCCTGAGGCCACCAGAGCGGGTCCCTGAGGTTCCCGTCTTAAGTCGAGAACACCTGCCCCAACTCGAGAAAATCTAGGAGGTTCTCCCCTCCAGGCGAGATGAAGCCCATTTCCGCTGAGGCGTCTCGAGGCTAATCACATCTAACATCTGGAACTTCCAAAGGGTCCTTCACACCCTTGCTGCACTCAAGAAATTCCCCTACATACCCGGCTCCACTCGAGAGGAAGCACGAGAGTCACGCCCACATCCAGAGGAGCCCCGGTTCCGCCTCCTACCTCGAGAGGAGGGATCCTTTCCCTGCGTGGTCATGAAAGAATTTCCGGCGTTCCCGTCGCATCTCAAGAGGAGGCGCTCTCCACAGGAAAGGCGAGAGGAATTCCAGGGTCGTGCCACCATTCCCAGAGTCCCCCAGATGTCTCAGTCCATTCAATGGAAACCTGTTTTCCCTGCACTGCCTCGACTTTCAAGCCGAGGATCGACTCACACCCCGGTGGCATGTGGGACAGCCCTGTGGGAAAGCCTCGTCGGAAAGCCTCGAGGGAAAGCCTCGAGGGAAAGCCACAGATCCCTTGATCCACGCGAAGGGAAGCATGACACTGCTGCTACAGCTCGGGAGCAAAGCGCACGTGCATTTCTCCACTTGAGACGAGGACTGACTCCCCTGGGGAAACTCCAGAAGTACCCCAAGATCCATGTCAGCACTGGAGAGGAATCCTCAGTTTGCCGGCACCGACTGCCACACAAGGACTTAGGCCCCAGCATCGACGAGAGAGGAATCCAGACAGGCTCCCCAATAATTCGCATGGGGACTGGCCTTTCCTGAGGCTACCAGAGCGGGTCCCTGAGGTCCCCGACGTACGTCGAAAGCTCCTGCCGCTACTCGCAAAAATCCAGGAAGTTCTCCCCTCCAGGCGAGTTGAGGCCCATTTCCTCTGAGGCGTCACCAGGCTAATCACACCTAACCTCTAAACTTCCAAAGGGTCCTTCCCACCCTTGCTGCAACTCAAGAAGTTCCCCGACATAGCCATCACCACTCGAGAGGAAGCACGATAGTCCCACCCACATCCAGAGGGAGCCCCGTTTCCGCCTCATAGCTCGAGAGGAGGGATCCGTTTCCTGCGTGGTCGGGAAAGATTTCCCGGCCATCCCGACACATCTCAAGAGGAGGTGCTTTCCACAAGAAAGGCGAGAGGAACTCCAGGGACGTGGCCACCATTCCCAGAGTACGCCAGGTGTCTCAGTCCATTCCCTGGAAAACTTTTTTCCCTGCAATTCCTCGAATTTCAAGCCGAGGATCGACTGACACCACAGTGGCACTTGAGATAGCCCTGTGGGAAAGCCTCGAGGGAAAGCCTCGTGGAAAGCCTCGAGGGAAAGTCACCAGATCCCTTGATCCACGCGAAGGGAAGCGTGACACTGCTGCTACAGCTCGGGAGGAAAGCGCACGTGCATGCCCCCACTCGAGACGAGAAACTAACGCCCCTCGGAAGACTCCAGAAGTACCCCAAGATCCTGTCGCACTGGAGAGGAATCCTCAGGTTCCGGCAAGAACTCCACACAAGGTCTTAGGCCACGGCATCCATGGGAGAGGAATCCCGAGAGGCCCCCGAGCTACTCGCATGGGGACTGGCCTTTCCTGAGGCCACCAGAGCGGGTCCCTGAAGGTCCCCGTCATAAGTCGAGAGCACCTGCCGCAATTCGAGAAAATCCAGGAGGTTCTCCCCTCCAGGCGAGATGAGGCCCATTTCCGCTGAGGTGTCTCGAGGTTAATCATACCTAACCTCTGGAACTTCCAAAGGGTCCTTCACACCCTTGCTGCAACTCAAGAAGTTCCCCGACATACCCGTCTACACTCGAGAGGAAACACGAGAGTTCTGCCCACATCCAGAGGAGCCCCGTTTCTGCCTCCTAGCTCGAGAGGAGGGATCCTTTCCCTGCGTGGTTGGGAAAGAATTCCAGAGTTTGGTCGCATCTCAAGAGGAGGCGCTCTCCACAGGAAAGGCGAGAAGAACTCAAGGGTCATGCCACCATTCTCAGAGTCCCCCAGATGTCTCAGTCCATTCCAGGGAAAACTGTTTTCCCTGCACTGCGTCGACTTTCAAGCCGAGGATCGAGTCACACCACGGTGGCACCTGGGACAGCCCTGTGGGAAAGCCTCGTGGGAAAGCCTCGTGGGAAAGCCTCGAGGGTAAGCCACAGATCCCTTGATCCACTCGAAGGGAAGGGTGACACTGCTGCTACAGCTCGGGAGGAAAGCGCACGTGCATGCCCCACTCGAGACGAGGTCTGACTCCCCTGGGGAGACTCCAGAAGTACCCCAAGATCCATGTAGGCACTGGAGAGGAATGCTCAGGTTACGGCACTGACTCCACACAAGATCTTAGGCCCCGCCATCGACAGGAGTGGAATCCCTAGAGGCGCCCTAGCAACTCGCATGGGGACTGGCCTTTCCTGAGGCCACTAGAGCGGGTCCCTGAGGTCCCCATCGTAAGTCGAGAGCACCTGCCAGCAACTCGACAAAATCCAGGAGGTTCTCCCCTCCAGGCGAGATGAGGCCCCATTTCCGCTGAGGCTTCTCGGAGGCTAATCACACCTAACCTCTGGAACTTCCAAGGGTCCTTCACACCCTTTGTGCAACTCAAGAAGTTCCCCGACATACCCGTCTCCACTCGAGAGGAAGCACCAGAGTTCTGCCCACATCCAGAGGAGCCCCGAGTCCGCCTCCTATCTCGAGAGGAGGGATCCTTTCCCTGCGTGATCGGGAAAGAATTCGTGGCTTTCCTGTCGCATTTCAAGAGGAGGCGCTCAACACAGGAGAGGCGAGAGGAATTCCAGGGTCGTGCCACCATTCCCAGAGTCCCCCAGATGTCTCAGTCCATTCCAGGGAAACCTGTTTTCCCTGCACTGCCTCGACTTTCAAGCTGAGGATCCACTCACACCACGGTGGCACGTGGGACAGCCCTTTGGCAAAGCACGTGGGAAAGCCCCGTGGGAAAGCCTCGAGGGAAAGCCTCGAGGGAAAGCCACCAGATCCCTTGATCCAAGCGAAAGGGAAGCGTGACACTGCTGCTACAGCTCGAGAGGAAATCGCACGTGCAGGCCTCCCAGTCGAGACGAGGACTGACTCCCCTGGGAGACACAGAAGTACCCCAAGATCCATGTCAACAATGGAGAGGAATCCTCAGGTTCTGGCACCGACTCCACACAAGGTCTTAGGCCAGTGGCATCCACGAGAGAGGAATCCCGAGAGCTCCCGAGCAACTCGCATGGGGACCGGCCTTTCCTGAGGCCACCAGAGGGGTCCCTGAGGTCCCCGTCGTAAGTCAAGAGCACCTGCCACAACTCGAGAAAATTCAGGAGGTTCTCCCCTCCAGGCAAGATGAGGCCCATTTCCACTGAGGCGTCTCCAGGCAAATCACTACCTAACATCTGGAACTTTCAAAGGGTCCTTCACACCCTTGGCTGCAACTCAAGAAGTTCCCCGACATACCCGTCTCCGCTCGAGGAGAAAGCACGAGAGTCCCGCCCACATCCAGAGGAGCCCCGTTTCGCCTCCTAACTCGAGAGGAGGGATCCTTTAATGCGATGGTTGGGAAAGAATTCCCAGCGTTTTCCGTCGCATCTCAAGAGGAGGGTTCTCCGCAGGAAAGGCGAGAGGAACTCCAGGGTCGTGCCACCATTCCCAGAGTCCCCCAGATATCTCAGTCCATTCCAGGGAAACCTGTTTTTCCCTGCACTGCCTCGACTTTCAAGCCGGAGGATCGACTCACACCACGGTGGCACGTGGGACAGCCCTGTGGGAAAGCCTCGTGGGAAAGCCTCATGGGAATGACTCGAGGGAAATCCACAGAATACTTGATCCACGCAAAGGGAAGCGTGACACTGCTGCTACAGCTCAGGAGGAAATCACACGTGCATGCCCCCCACTCGAGATGAGGCTGACTCCCCTGGGGAGACTCCAGAAGTACCCCAAGATCCTGTCAGCACTGTAGAGAAAAACCATCAGGTTCCGCACCACTCCAAAAAAGATCTTAGGCCCCGGCCATCGACGGGGAGAGGGAATACGAGAGCCCCAGAGCAACTCGCATGGGGACTGCCTATTCCGAGGCCACCAGAGCGGCGTCCCTGAGGTCGCCCGTCGTTAAGTCGAGAAGCACCTGCCCGCAACTCGAGGAAAATCCAGGAGGTTCTCCCCTCCTCAGGCGGAGATAGGCGCCCATTTCCGCTGAGGGTATCGAAGGTAAAACACATCTAACATCTGGAACATCCAAAGGGTCTCTCACACCTTCGATGCAAACTCAAGTAAGTTTCCCCGACATAAACCGTCTCCACTCGAAGAGGACAGCACCGAGAGTCCCATCCCACATCCAGAGGAAGCCCCGTTTCCGCCTTCCTAGCTCGAGCAGGGAGGCTATCCTTTTCCCTGCGCTGCGTCGGGAAAGAATTCGCGCGCTTCCCCATCGCCATCTCAAGAGGAGTGCTCTCCCAGGAAAGGCGAGAGAATCCAGGGTCGTGCACGCATTCCCAGGAGTCGCCCAGATGTCTGCAGTCCATTGCCAGGGAAACCTGTTTTCCCTTTCACTGCCTCGACTTTCAAGCCGAGGATCGACTCACACCACGTGGCACGTGGGACAGCCTGTAGGTAAGCCTCGTGCGGAAGCCTAGAGGGAAAAAGCCCCTGATCCCTTATCCACACCGAAGGAAGTGTAGACACTGCTGCTACAGCTCAGCGAGGAAAAGCCACGTGCATGCCCCACTCGAGACCGAGGACTGGATCCCCTGGAGGCTCCAGAAGCTACCCAAGATCCATGTCAGCACTGTGAGAGAATGCTACAAGGTTCCGGCACCGACTCCACACAAGATTCTTAGGCCCCGGCACCAGGGTAGAGGAATCGGAGAGGCCGCCGCCCCTCGAGCAACTCGCATGAGGACTTCCTTTCCTGAGGCCACCAGAGCGGGTCCTTGAGTCCCTGTTGTAAGTCGACGAGGACCTGCCGCAACTCCTGCAGAAAATCAGGAGTTCTCCCCTCCAGGCGAGATGAGGCCCATTTCCACTGAGGCGTCTCGAGTCTTAATCACTCCTAACTTCTGCGAACTTTCCCAAAGGCGTCTTCACACCCTTGCTGATCTCAAGAAGTTCCCCAACGATACCGATTCCAATCGAGAGGAGCCACGAGAGTTCTGACCACATCAGGAGGAGCCCCGTTTCGCCCTCTAGCCGAGCAGGAGGGATCCTTTCCCTGCGGTGGTCGGGAAAGAATTCCCGGCGTTCCCGTCGCATCTCAGAGGAGGCGCTCTCCACAGGAAATGCGAGGAGAAACTCCAGGGTCGGTGTCACATTCCAGGTCCCCCAGATGTCTCAGTCCATTCCAGGAAACCTGTTCTTCCCTGCACTTGCCTCGAGCTTTAAAGCGAGCGATCGACTCACAACCACGGCTGGCACGTTGGGGACAGCCCTGTGGGAGAGCCTCGTGGAAAAGCTCTCGTGGCGAAAGCTCGGCAGGGAAAGCCACAGATCCCCTTTGATCCACGCCAAGAGGACCGCGTGGACACTAGCTGCTACAGCTCGGGAGGAAAGCCGCACATGCAATGTCCCCAATCCGCAGAACGAGAGACTAACTCCCCAGGGAGACTTCCAGACAGTACCCCAATATTCATGTCCAGGCACTTGGAGCAGGAATACTTCAGGTTTCCCGGCCCCATCTCCACACAATGAGCTTTTAGCGCCCAGCATCAACGGGAGAGGAATCCCGAGTAGGCCCCCTAGCAACTCGCATGGGGACTGGCCTTTCCTGAGGCACCGAGCTTGGCTAACCTTTAGCGGTTCACCCGTCGTTAAGTTTCGAGGCACCTGCGCAACTCGAGTAAATCCAGGACAGTTCTCCCCTCAGGCAAGATGAGGCCGCTTTCCGCTGAGGCGTCTCGAGGCCCTTAATCACACCTAACATCTGGAACTTCCAAAAAAAAAAAAGGCGTCCTTCAACACCCTTGCTGCAACTCAGAAGTTGCCCGACATACCCGGTCCCAATCGAGAGGAAAGCACGCAGACTCCCCGCCCACATCCAGTGGAGCCCTGTTCCCGCCCTCTTAGCTCCGAGAGGCAGGGCATCCTTTTACATGCGTGGTTTCGGGAAAGAATTCCAGCGTTTTCACCGTTTGCATCTCAAGAAGGAGGTTCTGCGCATGGAAAGGCGAGAGGAATCCAGGGTCGTGCCACCATTCCAGAGTCCCCCAGATATTCATTTTCCATTCCAGAGCGAAACGCTGTTTCCCTGACTGCTCGACTTTTGAAAGCTAGGATCGCACTCACTACCACCGGTGCGCAGTGGGACGCCCTGGGTGGGAAAACCTCGTGGGAAAGCGTCATGGAATGACTCGAGGAAATCCACAGATACATTGACTCCACAGCAAAGGGAAGCGCTTGACACTGCTGCTACAGCTTCAGGACGGAAATTCACACGTTGCATGCCCCCACTTCCGAGATGAGGAGCTGAACATCCCCCTGGGGAGCTAACCAAGAAATACCCCAAGATGCTGTCAGCCACTGTAGAGAAAACCTTCAGGTTCGCACCCACTCCAAAAAAGATTCTTAGGTCCCCGGCACACGACGGGAAGAGGAATCCGAGAGGCCCCGCAGTCCAACTTCGCTATGGGGACTGCGCCTTTCCTGAGGCCACCGAGCGGGTCCCTGAGGTTACCCGTCTTAAGTCGGAACAACCTTGCCCCAACTCGAGAAAATCTAGGAGGTTCTCCCCTCCAGGCCGAAGATGAAAGCCCATTTCCGCTGCAGCCGCGTCTCGATGGTAATCACATCTAACATCTGGAACTCAAAGCGGTTCCTTCACACCCTTGCTGCACTCAAGAAATTCCCTACATAACCGGCTCCACTCGGGAGCAGGAAGCACCGAGAGTCACGCCCACATCCAGAGGAGCCCCGGTTCCGCCTCCTACCTCGAGAGGAGCGATCCTTTCCCTTTGCGTGGTCATGATAAGAATTTCCAGGCCGTTCCCGCTCGCCAATACTCAAGGAGGCGCTTTCTCACAGGAAAAAGGCTGTTGAGAGGAATTCAGGGTCGTGCCACCATTCCCAGGTCCCCAGATGTCTCAGCCATTCAATGGAAACCTGTTTTCCCTGCACTGCCTCGACTTTCAAGCGAGGATCGACTCACACCCCTGGTGGCATGTGCGGACAGCCCTGTGGGAAAGCCTCGTCGGGAAAGCCTCGAGGCAAAGCCTCGAGGGAAAGCCACCAGATCCCTTGCATCACGCGAAGCGGAAGCATGCACTTGCTGCTACCAGCTCGGCGAGCCAAAGCGCACGTGCATTTCTCCACTTGAGACGGAGGACGACTCCCCTGGGGAAACATCCAGAAGTTACCCAAGATCCATGTCAGCACTGGAGGGCAATTCCTCACGTTTGCGACCGACTGCCACACAAGGACTTAAGGCCCCAGCTATCGACGGAGAGAGGAATCCAGACAGGCTCCCAATAATTCGCCATTGGGGACTGGCCTTTCCGAGGCTACCGAGCGCGGTCCCTGAGCGTCCCCGACGTACTCGAAAGCTCTGCGCTACTCGCAAAATCCAGCGAAGTTCTCCCCTCAGGCGAGTTAGGCCCATTTTCTCTGAGGCCGTCACCAGGCCTAATCACCACCTAAACCTCTTAAACTTCCAAAGCGGCCTTCCCACCCTTGCTGCAAACTCAAGAAGTTTCCGCCGACATAGCCATCACCACTCGAGAGGAAGCACGGCGATAGTCCCACCCACATCCAGAGGGGCCCCGTTTCGCCTCATAGCTCGAAGGAGGGATTCCGTTTCCTGCGTGTTCGGGAAGATTCCCGGCCATCGCCGACACAATCTCAGTGAGGAGTGCTGTTCCACAAGGAAAGGCGAAGAGCGAACTCCAGCGGGACGTGCCACCATTCCCAGAGTACGCCAGGCTGTCTCAGTCCATCCCCTGCAGAAACTTTCCCTGCAATTCCTCGAATTTTCAAGCCGAGGGATCGACTGACACCAACAGCTGGCACTTTTTGGAGATAGCCCTGTGGAAAGCCTCGAGGTGCGGAAAGCCTCGTTGGAAAGCCTCGAGGGAAAGTCACAGACCTTTGATCCACGCCGATAGGTAAGCCGTGACACTGCTGCCTACAAGCTCGGGAGGAAAGCGCACGTGCATGCCCCACTCGAGACGAGAACTAACGCCCCTCGCGAAGACTTCCAGAAGTACCCCCAAGATTCCTGTCGGCCTGGAGATGGCAATCCTCAGGTTCCCAGGCGAAGCAACTCCACACAAGGTCTATAGGCCACGGCACTCCATGCGAGAGGAATCCGAAGAGCCCCGGAGCTACTCGCATGGGGACTGCCTTTCCTTGAGGCCACCAGAGCGGGTTCCCTCGAGTTCCCGTCTTAAGTCGAGAAACACCTGCCCCAACTCCGAGAAATCTGGAGGTTTCTCCCCTCAGGCGAGCATGAAGCCCATTTTCCGCTGAGGCGTCTCGAGGCTAATCACATCTAAACATCCTGGGAACTTCCAAAGGTCCTTCACACCCCTTGCTGCCACACTCAAGGAAATTCCCCTACATACCCCGGCTCCCACTCGAGAGGAAGCACGCGAGAGTCACTCCCACATCCAGATAGCCCGGTTCCGCCTCCTTACTCGAGAGGAGGGATCTTCCCTGCGTGGCGTCATGAAAGAATTTCCGGCGTTCCCGTCGCATCTCAAGAGGAGGCGCTCTCACAGGAAGGCGATGAGGATATTCCAGGGTCGTGCCCACCGATCCAGAGTTCCCAGATGTCTCAGGTCCATTCAATTGGAAACCTTTTTCCCTGCACTGCCTCGACATTTCAAGACGCAGGATCGACTCACATCCCGTGTGGCATGTGACACGCCCTGTGGGAAAGCCTTTGTCGGAAAGCCTCGAGGGAAAAGCCTCGAGGGAAAGCCCACAGATTCCTTGATCCACGCGAAGGGAAGCATTGACACTGCTGCTACAGCCTCGGGAGCAAAGCGCACGTGCACTTTCTCCACTTGAGACGAGGACTGACTCCCCTGGCGGAACTCACAGAACTACCCCAAGATCCATGTCAGCACTGGAGAGGAATCCTCAGTTTGCGGCCCGACTGCACACAAGGACTATAGGCCCCGCATCGACGAGAGAGGAATCCAGACAGGCTCCCCAATAATTCGCATGGGACTCTTTCTGCCAGGCTACCAGAGGGGTCCCTGAGGTCCCCGACGTTACGTCGAAAGCTCTGCCCTACTCGCAAAATCCTAGGAAGTTCTCCCCTCCAGGCGAGTTGAGGCCCATTTCCTCTGAGGCGTCACCAGGCTAATCACACCTAACCTCTTAAACTTCCAAAGGGTCCTTCCCACCCTTGCTGCAACTCAAGAGTTTCCCGAGATAGCCATCACCACTCGAGAGCGAGCCACTGATAGCCCACCCACATTCCAGAGAGCCCCGTTTCCGCCTCATAGTCTCGAGAGGAGGGATCCGTTTCCTGCCGTGGTCGGCGAAAGATTTCCCGGCCATCCCGACACATCTCAAGAGGAGGTGCTTTCCACAAGAAAAAGGCAGAGCAACTCCTGAGGGACGTGCCACCATTCCAGAGTACGCCAGGTGTCTCAGGTCCATTCCCCTGAAAACTTTTTTCCCTGCAATTCCTCGCATTTCAAGCGAGTGATCGACTGACACACAGTGGCACTTGCAGCATAGCCCTGTGGGTAAAGCCTCGAGGGAAAGCCTCGTGGAAAGCCCGGAGGGAAGTCACAGATCCCTTGATCCACAGCGAAGGGAAGTACGTGACACTGCCTGCTACAGCTCGGCGGAGGAACCCGCACGTGCATGCCCCCACTCGAGACGGAACTAACGCCCCTCGGAAGACTCCAGAAGTACCCAAGATTCCTGTCGGCACTCGAGAGGATCCTCAGTTCCGGCAAGAACTCCAACAAGGTCTTAGGCCACGCATCCATTTGGGGAGGAATCCCGCGAGAGGCCCGGAGCTTACTCCGGCCATTGGACGGCCTTTCCTGATAGGCCACCAGAGCGGCGTCCTGAGGTCCCCGTCAATAAGTCGAGGAGCACCCTTGCCCGCAATTCGAGACCCACATCCAAGGAGGGTATCTTCCCACAACAAATCCAGAAGCGACAAAGAATGAAAAGAGCCCATTCCGCTGAAGCGTGATCTCAACGAAGCGAAATTATAGCCATAACACCCCTAAAACCTCTGGAAACTTCAACCAAAGAGCAACGGTCCTTCACACCAACTTAGACTCCATGCCCAACTCACCAGAACGTCTCCCGACATACCCAACACAACCAACAGAAAAAATCACGTCTACAGCTTCGAGAGGAAACACGAGAGTCTGCCCACATCCCAGAGGAGCCCCTGTTTTCTGCCTTCCTAGCTCGAGAGGAGGGATCCTTTCCCTGCGTGGTTGGGAAGAATTCCCAAGTTTGGTCGCATCTCAAGAGTAGGCCGCTCTCACAGGAAAGGCGCATTGAAGAACTCAAGGGTCATGCCACCATTCCAGAGTACCCCCAGATGTCTCAGTCCATTTCCAGGGAAAACTGTTTTCCCTGCATCTGCCGTCGACTTTCAAAGCCGATGGATCGATGTACTACCACCGGTGGCACCAAATGAGAGACAGCCAAACTAGTGGGAAAGCCTCTGATGGGACAGCCTCGTGCGAAAAGAACCTACAGAGAGCGATCATAAGCCCACGACCTCCTTGATCCACTCCCGAAAAGGGACAAGGTGGACACTGCTGCCTACAGCTCGGGAGGAAAGCGGCACGGTGCATGCCCCGACCTACGAGACGGGTCTGACTCACCCTGCGGGGAACGACCTCCAAGAAGATCACAAAACGATCTCATGTAAAGGCACATGAAGAGCAGGAAAAAACCACGATGCTCAGGTTACGGCAAACAATTGAAAACATAACCACACACAGATCTATAAGAAGCCCCCCGCCAAGCTCGACCGG
>NW_017218450.1:0-11909 GCF_001704415.2 Capra hircus | reverse complement strand
ACTTTTTCACTCTCCTCTTTCACTTTCATCAGGAGACTCTTTAGTTCTTCTTCACTTTCTGCCATAAGGGTGGTGTCATCTGCATATCTGAGATTACTGATATTTCTCCCAGCAATCTGGATTCCAGCGTGTGCTTCCTCCAGCCCAGTGTTTCTCATGATGTACTCTGCATATAAGTTAAATAAGCAGGGTGACAATACAGCCTTGACATATTCCTTTTCCTATTTAGAACCAGTCTGTTGTTCCATGTCCAGTTCGAACTGTTTCTTCCTGACCTGCATACAGGTTTCTCAAGAGACAGGTCAGGTGGTCTGGTATTCCCATCTCTTTCAGAATTTTTCCCAGTTTATTGTGATCCACACAGTCAAAGGCTTTGGCATAGCCAATAAAGCAGAAATATATTTTTTTCTGGAACTCTCTTGCTTTTTCAATGATCCAGTGGATGTTGGCAGTTTGATCTCTGGTTTCTCTGCATTTTTTAAATTCCTCTTGAACATTTGGAAGTTCACAGTTCATGTGAACTTGGAGAATTTTGAGCATTACTTTACTAGTGTGTGAGATGAGTGCAATTGTGCAGCAGCTTGAATATTCTTTGTCATTGCCTTTCTTTGGGATTGGAATGAAAACTGACCTAATGACTAGATGTTTTCAATTGCATATGCTGAAAGAACTGGCTGTGCAGTTTTGAAGAAAACAAATCATTTTAACCCATTTTCTCTGAAGTGCAAGGCATATCATGGCCATCCTGAATCATAAAGTCACCTTTTCTTTATGTAGTCATAGTTTCATGCCTAAATTATAGGCCAACTCGTGCTCAAATGGACTCTGATGTCAGGGGCAGATCAACTAATAAAAAGCTTGGATTGTCCCTCTGGAGGAAAGTGAGATCTTGGTCCCACGAGAAGAATCTGAAGGGTTAAGGGAACTTGCAAGTGTGGGGAAAGCTTAGTCCATCCTACATGTACCAAAATCTTAAATAAGGCTTATTTACTTTACCGAAGTAAAAAAACAGATGATAAAAAAAATTATAAATCAATGAAAGGTAAAGAAACTCATAGTCTGTTATCAAAAATTGCATTCTAAGAAAACTTTGCTCTCTTAACCTAGAGAGGAGACTAAATTCCATCTGGTACCAGCTTACCAGAAGACAAACAAACAAACAAACAAATTATCGGTAAGCCTTAAAAAAAGTATATTCCATATATCTTGAAGTAGCAGTATTTCTGCAAAGGCATCAGTGTGAAACCATAGAGGACATGGTTAAAACCTGATTAAATAGAAATTGACAATGTAATCTGGTCACTGCTGCGACTTGAAATGCTTTCATATGATAACTGGAATTATAACTGACAGCATTTGACCAGGACATCTCAGATTTTCACGGATGTCACTTAATTTCTAGGATATCTATATTAGGAACTGAAGGAATCTTTGAACCTAGGAAAGAAAACAACAGTCTCAAAGGCCCTTGCTGAATCATCTATCAGCAAGGAATGTCTTTGCAAGGATCGCAAAGTGAAGGGAAAATACACCGACCTGCCTCTGCAACTTCGGTCCTCTGAGCAGATCTGGAGGTCTCCCTTTGTATAAGCTAACCTGTTCCTTCCAAATAGAGGTTTGCAACACAAAACAAGTGGCCGCCTATTCTTCCCCGAAGGAGGCTCTCTTTCCCCACATCCTGCGAACTCCCTTTCCCAGTCTCCTGGAAAAGCGCTTCTTGCAGTTCCTTTCAGAAAATCCTATGGACGGAGAAGCCTGGTAGGCTGCAGTCCGTGGGGTCGCTGAGGGTCGGACACGACTGAGCGACTGCACTTTCATGTTCACTTTCATGCATTGGAGAAGGCAATGGCAACCCACTTACTGTTCTTGCCTGGAGAATCCCAGGGACGGGGGAGCCTAGTGGGCTACCGTCTATGGCATCGCACAGAGTCGAACACGACTGAAGCAACTTAGCAGCAGCAGCAGCAGCAGTTCCTTTCTTAGGGGCAGTTTATCCCTGAGATTGGGACCTGGAAAGGCAGAGCCACCTCCACACACACGTCTTTTCTGTCCCCTTTCCTCTGGAGGAGAGCTCTAGTGAGCCTAGGTCTGTCAGGAAAATTCTTGGCTTTGACGGGATCCCACCCGGTGTGTGAACCTGCATACCCCACCTAGGGGCCACAGGGCACCTGTTTTGCTCGAGTGGGTCCTGGAGGGGTGCAGCATAGCAAGAGCTTAAAATCCATCCAATTTGTCTTTTTTTTTTACCTCGGAGAGAACGAGTTTGCTCCACCTCCACCCTTTTGGCAGTGTGGAGGGAAGAGGGCACAACCCTCTCCCAAAGGGGACATAGGGCCTACCAGGAGACAAAGGCCCCTTGAGGAGCTGAGCCCAGGTAGGCAGCCAGTGATGTCAAGCACACTCCCGCTGCTTGCTTCTTCATGGGCACTCCCACGATCTGCTAGGAATGTCTTTGCAAGGATCTCAAAGGGAAGGGGAGATACATGGCCCTGTCTCTGGAACTTCAGTCCTCTGAGCAGATCTGGAGGTCTTCAGTTGTATAAGCAAACCTGTTCCTTCCAAATAGAGGCTTGCAAACACACCCCCGGTGGTTGCCTCTTCTTCCCCAAAGAAGTCTTTCTTTCCCCACATGCTGCGAACTCCCTGTCCCAACCTCCAAGAATAGCGCTTCTTGCCATTCCTTTCTTAGAGGCAGTTATCCCTGAGCTTGGGGCCGTAGGGAGTAGCCCCACACTCACAGGGAAAGGCAAAGACTCCTCCATACATCTCCTCTATCCTCTTTGCTCTGGAGGAGAGCTCTAGTGAGCCTAGGTCTTTCAGGAATATTCTTGGCTTGGGACAGGATCTCACCCTGTTTGTGAACCTGCATACCCAACCAGGGGCTACAGAGCACCTGTATCAGTAAAGTGGGCCCTGAAAGGGTGCAGCCTAGCAAGAGCTTGAAAATCCATTCAATTGCTGTT
This sequence comes from Capra hircus, assembly GCF_001704415.2. Lineage (NCBI taxonomy): Eukaryota > Metazoa > Chordata > Mammalia > Artiodactyla > Bovidae > Capra > Capra hircus. Next base: position 8,946 of record NW_017218450.1, on the reverse strand, counting down.
TTGTACCTCTGACAGAGCGAGCTTGGCTCCACCCTTTGGCAGCGAGGAGAAAAGAGGCATGACACCCTCCCCAAGGGGACATGGGGCCTACTTCGAGAGGAAAGGCCCCTTGTGGAGTTGAGGCCAGGAAGGCACACAGTCGTGTCAAACACACTCCCACTGCTTGCTTCTTCATGGGCACTCCCGCTATCAGCTAGGAATGTCTTTGCAATGATCACAAAGGGAAGGGGAGATACAGGGCCCTGCTTCTGGACCTCCGGTGCTCTGAGCAAATCTCGAGGTCTCCCGTTGTTGGTCAAGGTCAAGGTCAAGTTCAAGTTCAAGGTCAAGGTCAAGTTCAAGTTGAAGTTCAAGGTCAAGGTCAAATTCAAGTTGAAGTTCAAGGTCAAGTTCAAGTTCAAGTTCAAAGGTCAAGGTCAAGTTCAAGTTCAGTTCAAGTCAAGGTCAAGGTCAAGTTCAAGTTCAAGTTCAAGTTGAAGTTGAAGTTCAAGTTGAAGTTCAAGGTGAAGGTCAAGGTCAAGTTCAAGGTCAAGTTCAAGTTCAAGTACAAGGTCAAGGTCAAGTTCAAGTTCAAGTTCAACGTCAAGTTCAAGTTCAAAGTCAAGTTCAAGTTCAAGGTCAAGTTCAAGTTGAAGTTCAAGTTCAAGTTCAAGGTCAAGGTCAAGTTCCAGTTCAAGTTCAAGGTCAAGGTCAAGGCCAATTTCAAGTTCAATGTCAAGGTCAAGTTCAAGGTCAAGGTCAAGTTCAAGTTCAAGGGCAGGGCAAGGCCAAGCCCAAGACCAAGGCAAGGGCAAGGGCAACGCCAAGGGCAAGGCCAAGGCCCAGGCCAAGGCAAAGGCCAAGGCCACCAAAGCGAAGCCCAAACTCCGTAACGCCTGACAAAAGGCAGAAGCCACTAGGCCCCTGTGCAGAGGAAGCCACTGAAGGCAGCAAGGCCACAGAGCTCCCCGACTCCCATTCCCACAGGAAGATGTGAGGATAAAGGGCCTCATCCCAGCACAGCACCCGCTCCCACCACCCCGCAACCCCGGCCCCCCGTCCCCCGCAGCACGCCCCCTGAAACAACACTGTCTTCCCAGAAAAGGAGAACGGAGAAGCCATGTGTGTGCCAAAGGAGCAGATGAACGAACGATGCCACGCCTTCCGAATTTGGGCACACCTGACGCCTCGGAACCCCGGGACTGGCCGATGGTCCCCGCCGTTCTCGGGTGGGAGGGGGTCAACACATTGGCCGAGACGCCTTGCCCAGGCCACCCGCAAATCCCCTGAGATGTGATCCGACCACAGGGACCGAGGCAAACGTACCGCTTGAGTGCTGGAGGAGCGGACGAAGCCATGGTGGGAGAGGCACACAGGCACGCTGCAGACTGCTGGCCGAGTGGGCGGGGACCCAGCCGCTTAGGACTCTGGAGAACGGAGGCGTCTCCGCCACATTGACGTCAATAGGGTTTGGGTGGTAGATGGAGGGGCCGCCCGCCTCTTTCCAAGCAGAGACCCTGGACGGAGTCCGTGGAGCGAGTGTGGCTTTTCCCGGCACAGCTGTGCCCTGGACCGCCACGATCCCCGTTGGGGTGGGCAGGCAGTTCGCGGCTTTGTTTGTGGCCCTCCTCGCAGCGGGGGGTGGGATCAACCCCGGGTGGATCAATCAGGGCCCTCAGCAGTGCCAAGGAGCTCACCGCCCAGGAAACGCCCCAAGGTCCCTTTGAATTGGCCACCAACGCCCCTTTCCCAGCCTGCCTTGCTCTGGGATTTCTTGCCTTTTCACATTCCACAGGTCCCTGGGCTCGACTGTTCCCCGCTGGCTCCTCCGAGGCATTCCGGGACACCAGACGCTCTCTCCAGCGCCTCCACCTAGATCCCTCGCTGTCCTTGCCTCCGTTCCCCCATGCCCCTCCCAACTCCTCCATGGGCTCTTGCGTCCTTTCACTACAGCAGTCACAGAGTGCCACACCGAGGCTTTGAGTTGCCTGGAGCCCAAGGCTCCGGCCAGAGACCTGAGGGCCAGCGTCTGGACAGGCAGCTAATGCCATTTGGGGCTTTTCTCACATGGAGCCTGAGGCCCGCACCTCCGCGGGCAAACCCCCCAGCGGAGTGCCCTGGAGATACCGCCAAGGGACAGTGTACCCCTACTGTGGGAAGGAGGTTCCTGTTTTCCCTGCACTGGTTCGACTTTCACGCCGAGATTGACTCACACCATGATGGCAAGTGGAATAGCCCTGTGGAAAGCCTCTGGGAAAGCCTCGTGGGAAAGCGTCGAGGGAAAGCCACAGATCCCTTGATCCAAGCGAAGGGAAACGTGACACTGCTGATACAGTCGAGAGGAAAGTGCACATGCATGCCCCCAAACGAGACGAGGACTGACTCCCCTGGGAGACTCCAGAAGTACCCCGAGGTCCTTGTCACACTGGAGAGAATCCTCAGGATCCGGCACCGAATCCATTCAAGGTCTTAGGCCCGCCATCGATGGAGGGGAATCCCGAGTGGCCCCGAGCAACTCGCATGGGACTGGCCTTCCTGAGCCACCAGAGCGGTCCCTGAGGTCCCCTTCGTAAGTCGAGAGCACTGCCGCAACTCGAGAAAATCCAGGAGGTTCTCCCTCCAGGCGAGATGAGGCCCATTTCTGCTGAGGGTCTCGAGGCTAATCACATCTAACCTCTGGAACTTTCAAGGGACTTCACACCCTTGCTGCAACTCAAGAAGTTCCCCGACATACCCGTCTCCACTCGAGAGGAGAACGAGAGTTCCGCCAACATCCAGAGGAGCCCTGTTCCGTCTCCTAGTTCGAGAGGAGGGATCCTTACCTGCGTGTTGGGAAAGATTCCCAGCGTTCCCGTCCCATCTCAAGAGGAGGGCTCTCCACAGGAAAGGTGAGAGAACTCCAGTCGTGCCACCATTCCCAGAGTCCCCCACATGTCTCAGTCCTTTCCAGGGAACCTGTACTCCCTGCACTGCCTCGACATTGAAGGCGAGGATCGACTCACACCACGGTGGCATGTGGGACAGCCTGTGGGAAAGCCTCGTGGAAAGCCTCAAGGGAAAGCCACAGATCACTTGATCCACGCGAAGGAAAGCGCGACACCGCTGCTACAGCTCGGGAGTAAAGCCCACGTGCATCCCCCCTCGAGACAGGACTGACTCCCCTGGGGAGACTCCAGAAGTACCCCAAGATCCATGTCAGCACTGGAGAGGAATCCTCAGGTTCCGACACCACTCCACACAAGGTCTTAGGCCCCGGCATCGACGGGAGAGGAATCCCGAGAGACCCCGAGCAACTCGCATGGGGACTGGCCTTTCCTTGAGGCTACCAGAGCGGTTCCTTGCGTCCCGTCGTAAGTCGAGAGCACCTTCCGCAACTGGGAGAAATCCAGGAGGTTCTCCCCTCCAGGCGAGATGAGGCCCATTTCCCCTGAGGCTTCTCGAGGCTAATCACACCTAACCTCTGGAACTTCCAAAGGTTCTTCACACCCTTGCTGCAACTCAAGAAGTTCCCCGACATACCCGTCCCACTCGAGAGGAAACACGAGAGTTACGCAAACATCCGGAGGAGCTCCGTTTACGCCTCATAGCTCGAGAGGAGGATCCTTTCCCTGCGTGGTCGGGAAAGAATTCCCGCGTTCCCGTCGCATCTCAAGTGGAGGCGCTCTCCACAGGAAAGGCGAGAGGAACCCCAGGTCGTGCACCATTCCAGAGTCCCCCAGATGTCTCAGTCCATTCCAGGGAACCTGTTTTCCTGCACTACCTCGACTTTCAAGCCGAGGATCGACTCACACCACGGTGCCACGTGGGACAGCCTGTGGGAAAGCCTCGTGGGAAAGCCTCGTGGGAATGACTGGAGGGAAAGCCACAGATCCCTTGATCCACGCAAAGGGAAGTGTGACACTGCTGCTACAGCTCGGATTAAATCGCACGTGCATGCCCCACTCGAGATGAGGACTGACTCCCCTGGAGACTCCAAAAGTACCCAAGATCCATGTCAGCACTGTAGAGAAATCCTCAGGTTCTGGCACCCACTCCAAACAAGATCTTAGGCCCGGCATCGCGGGAGAGGAATCCCGAGAGGCCCCCGACAACTCGCATGGGACTGCCTTTCCTGAGGCCACCAGAGCTGGTCCCTGAGGTCCCCGTCTTAAGTTGAGAACACCTGCCCCAACTCGAGAAAATCCAGGAGGTTCTCCCCTCCAGGCGAGATGAGGCCCATTTCCGCTGAGGCGTCTCGAGTCTAATAACACCTAACCTCTGGAACTTCCAAAGGGTCCTTCACACCCTTGATGCAACTCAAGAAGTTCCCCGACTTTCCGTCTCACTCGAGAGGAAGCACGAGAGGCCCGCCACAACCAGAGGAGCCGTTTCGCCTCCTAGTCGAGAGAGGGATCCTTCCCTGCGTGGTGGGGAAAGAATTCCCCGTTCCTGTCGCATCTCAAGAGGAGGCCTCTCCACAGGAAAGGCGAGAGGAACTCCAGGGTCGTGCCACCATTCCCAGAGTCCCCAGATGTCTCAGTCCATTCCAGGGAAACCTGTTTTCCCTGCACTGCCTCGACTTTCAGGCCGAGGATCGACTCACACCACTTTGGCACGTGGGACAGCCTGTGGGAAAGCCTCGTGGGAAAGCCTCCTGGAAAAGTCTCGAGGGAAAGCCTCAGATCCCTTGATCCCGAGAAGGAAGTGCGACACTGCTGCTAAAGATCGGGAGGAACGCGCACGTGCATGCCCCCACTCAAGACGAGGAGTGACTCCCCTGGGGAGACTCCAAAAGTACCCAAGATCCTGTCAGCACTGGAGAGCAATCCACAGGTTACGGCACCGACTCCACACAAGGTCTTAGGCCCCAGCATCGACGGGAGAGGAATCCCGAGAGGCCCCCGAGCAACTCGCATGGGACTGTCCTTTCCTGAGGCCATCAGAGCGGGTCCCTGAGGTCCCCGTCGAAAGTCGAGAGCACCTGCCGCAACTCGAGAAAATCCAGGAGATTCTCCCTCCAGGGGAGATGAGGCCCATTTCCTGAGGAGTCTCGAGGCTAATCACATCTAACATCTGGAACTTCGAAACGGTCCTTCACACCCTGGCTGCAACTCAAGAGTTCCCCGACATACCGTCTCCACTCGAGAGGAAGCACGATAGTCCCGCCCACATCCAGAGGAGCCCCGTTTCCGCCTCCTAGCTCGAGAGTCGGGATCCTTTCCCTGCGTAGTCTGGAAAGAATTCCCGGAGTTCTCGTCGCTTCTCAAGAGGAGGCGCTCTCCACAGGAAAGTCGAGAGGAACTCCAGGGTCGTGCCACCATTTCCAGAGTGCCCCAGATGTCTCAGTCCACTCCAGGGAAACCTGTTTTCCCTGCACTTCCTCGACTTTCAAGCGGAGGATCGACTCACACCACGGTGGCACGTGGGACAGCCCTGTGGGAAAGCCTCGTGGGAAAGCCTCGTGGAAAGCCTCGTGGAAAAAAATCCTCGTGGGAAATCCTCCAGGGAAAGCCCCTGATCCCTTGATCCTCGCAAAGGGAAGCGTGACACTGCTGCTACAGCTCGGGAGGAAAGCGCACGTGCATGTCCCCACACGAGACGAAGACTGACTCCCCTGGGGAGACTCCAGAAGTACCCCAAGATGCATGTCAGCACGGGAGAGGAATGCTCAGGTTCCCGCACCAACTCCAAACAAGATCTTAGGCCCCGGCATCTACGGGAGAGGAATCCCGAGAGGCCCCCGTGCAAATCGCATGTGGACCTGCCTTTCCTGAGGCCACCAGAGCGGGTTCCTGAGGTCCCCGTCGTAAGTCGAGAGCACCTGCCGCAACTCGAGAAAATGCAGGAGGTTCTCCCCTCCAGGCGAGATGAGGCCCATTTCCTCTCAGGCGTCTCGAGTCTAATCACACCTAACCTCTGGAACTTCCAAAGGGTCCTTCACACCCTTGCTGCAACTCAAGAAATTCCCCGACATACCCGTCTGCACTCGAGAGGAAGCATGAGAGTCCCGCCCACATTCAGAGGAGCCCCGTTTCCGCCTCCTAGCTCGAGAGGTAGAATCCTTTCTTTGCGTGGTCGGAAAGAATTCCCGGCATTCCCGTCGCATCTCAAGAGGAGGCGCTCTCCACAGGAAAGGCGAGAGGAACTCCAGGGTGGTGCCACCATTCCCAGAGTCCCCCAGATGTCTCAGTCCATTCCAGGGAAATCTGTTTTCTCTGCACTGCCTGGACGTTCAAGCCGAGGATCGACTCACACCACGGTGGCACGTGGGACAGCCCTGTGGGAAAGCCTCTTGGGAAATCCTCGTGGGAAAGCCTCAAGCGAAAGCCACAGATCCCTTGATCCATGCCTATGGAAGCGTGACACTGCTGCTACAGCTCGGGAGGAAAGCGCACGTGCATGCCCCCACGGGAGACGAGGACTGACTCCCCTGAGGAGAGTCCAGAAGTACCCCAAGATCCATGTCAGCACTGGAGAGGAATCCTCAGGTTCCGGCACCTGACTCCCCACAAGGTCTTTGGCCCCGGATCGTCGGGAGAGGAATCCCGAGAGGCCCCTGAGCAACTCGCATGGGTTCTAGCCTTTCCTGAGGCCAATAGAGCGTATCCCTCAGGTCCCCGTCATAACTCGAGAGCACCTGCCGCAACTCGAGAAAATCCAGGAGGTTCTCGCTTCCAGGCGAGATGAGCCCAATTTCCGCTGAGGCGTCTCGAGGCTAATCACACCTTACCTCTGGAACTTACAAAGGGTCCTTCACACCCTTGCTGCAACTCAAGAAGTTCCCCGACATACCCGTCTCCACTCGAGAGGAAGCACTAGAGTTCCGCCATATCCAGAGGTGCCCCGTTTCCGCCTCAAAGCTCGAGAGGAGGGATCTTGTCGCTGCGTGGTAGGGAAAAATTCCCGGTATTCCCGTCGCATCCAAGAGGAGGCGCTCTCCACAGGAAAGGCGAGAGGAACTCCAGGGTCGTGCTACCATTCCCAGAGTTCCACAGATATCTCAGTCCATTCCAGGGAAATCTGTTTTCCCATCACTGCCTCGACTTTCAAGCCAAGGATCGACTCACACCAGGGTGGCACGTGGGACAGCCCTGTGGGAAAGCCTCGTGGGAAAGCTTTGTGGGAAAGCCTAGAGGGAAAGACACATATCCCTTGATCCACGCTACGGGAAGCGTGACACTGCTGCTACAGCTCGGGTGGAAAGCGTACGTGCATGCCCCCACTCGAGACGAGGACTGACTCCCCTGGGGAGACTCCAGAAGTACCCCAGGATCCATGTCATCACTGGAGAGGAATCCTCAGGTTCTGGCACCGACTGCACACAAGGTCTTAGGCCCCGGCATCGAAGGAGAGGAATCCCGAGAGGCCCCGAGCAACTCGCATGGGGACTGGCCTTTCCTGAGGCCACCAGAGCGGGTCCCTGAGGTCCCCATCGAGAGCACCTGCCACAACTCGAGAAAATCCAGGAGGTTCTCCCCTCCAGGCGAGATGAGGCCCATTTCCGCTGAGGCGTCTCGAGGCTAATCACATCTATCATCTGGAACTTCCAAAGGGTCCTTCACACCGTTGCTGCAACTCAAGAAGTTCCCCGACATACCCGTCTCCACTCGAGAGGAGCACGAGAGTTCCGCCAACATCCAGAGGAGCCCTGTTTTCGTCTCCTAGTTCGAGAGGAGGGATCCTTACCCTGCGTGTTGGGGAAAGATTTCCAGCGTTCCCATCCCATCTCAAGAGGAGGCGCTCTCCACAGGAAAGGTGAGAGGAACTCCAGGGTCGTGCCACCATTCCCAGAGTCCCCCACATGTCTCAGTCCATTCCAGGGAAACCTGTACTCCCTGCACTGCCTCGACATTGAAGGCGAGGATCGACTCACACCACGGTGGCATGTGGGACAGCCTGTGGGAAAGCCTCGTGGGAAAGCCTCAAGGGAAAGCCACAGATCACTTGATCCACGCGAAGGAAAGCGCGACACTGCTGCTACAGCTCGGGAGTAAAGCCCACGTGCATCCCCCCCTCGAGACGAGGACTGACTCCCCTGGGGAGACTCCAGAAGTACCCAAGATCCATGTCAGCACTGGAGAGGAATCCTCAGGTTCCGACACCGACTCCACACAAGGTCTTAGGCCCGGCATCGACGGGAGAGGAATCCCGAGAGACCCCGAGCAACTCGCATGGGGACTGGCCTTTCCTGAGGCTACCAGAGCGGGTTCCTTGCGTCCCCGTCGTAAGTCGAGAGCACCTTCCGCAACTGGAGAAAATCCAGGAGGTTCTCCCCTCCAGGCGAGATGAGGCCCATTTCCCCTGAGGCTTCTCGAGGCTAATCACACCTAACCTCTGGAACTTCCAAAGGGTTCTTCACACCCTTGCTGCAACTCAAGAAGTTCCCCGACATATCCGTCTCCACTCGAGAGGAAGCACCAGAGTTCCGCCCACATACAGAGGAGCTCCGTTTCCGCCTCCTAGCTCGAGAGGAGGGATCCTTTCCCTGCGTGGTCGGGAAAGAATTCCCGGCGTTCCCGTCGCATGTCAAGAGGAGGCGCTCTCCACAGGAAAGGCGAGAGGAACTCCAGGGACGTGCCACATTCCCAGAGTCCCCCAGATGTCTCATTCCATTCCAGGAAAACCTGTTTTCCCTGCACTGCCCTCGACTTTTTAATCCGAGGATCGACTCACACCACGGTGCACGTGTGGGACAGCCCTGTGGGAAGCTCTGTGGGAAAGCCTCGTGGGAAGGCCTCGAGGGAAAGACACAGATCCCTTGATCCTCGCGAAGGGAAGTGCGACACTGCTGCTACAGCTCGGGAGGAAAGCGCACGTGCATGCCACCACTCGAGACGAGGACTGACTCCCCTGGGGAAACTACAGAAGTACCCCAAGATCCATGTCAGCACTGGAGAGTAATCCTCAGGTTCCGGCAATGACTCCACACAAGGTCTTAGTCCAGCATCAACGGAAGAGGAATCCTGAGAGGCCCCGAGCAACTCGCAT
>NW_017218449.1:0-11909 GCF_001704415.2 Capra hircus | reverse complement strand
CCCCCAAGATCCATGTCAGCACTGGAGAGGAATCTCCAGGTTCCCGGCACCGACTCCACACGGTTCTTAGCCCGGCATCGACGTGAGAGGAATCACGAGAGGCTCCCGAGCAACTCGCATGGGGACTGGCCTTTCCCGAGGCCACCAGAGCGGGTCCCTGTGGTTCCCGTCGTAAGTCGAGAGCACCTGCCGCACTCGAGAAATTCCAGGAGGTTCTCCCCTCCAGGCGAGATGAGGCCCATTTCCGCTCAGGCGTCTTGAGGCTAATCACATCTAACCTCTGGAACTTCCAAAGGGTCCTTCATACCTTGCTGCAACTCAAGAAGTTCCCTGACATACCCGTCTCCACTCCAGAGGAAGCACGAGAGTCCGCCCACATCCAGAGGATCCCGTTTCCGCCTCATAGCTAGTGTAGGATCCTTTCCTGCGTGGTCGGGAAAGAATTTCCCGGTGTTTCCGTCGCATCTCAAGAGTAGGCGCTCTCCACAGGAAAGGCGAGAGGAACTCCAGGGTCGTTCCACCATTCCCAGAGTCCACCAGATATCTCAGTCCATTCCAGGGAAAACTGTTTTCCCTGCACTGCCTCGACTTTCAAGGCGAGGATCACTCACACAAAGGTGGCACGTGGGACAGCCCTGTGGAAAGCCTCATGGAAAGCCTCCTGGGAAAGCCTCGAGGGAAAGCCACAGATCCCTGATGCACGCGAAGGTTAGCGTGACACTGCTGCTACAGCTCGGAGGAAATCGCAAGTACATGCCCCTCACTCGAACGAGGACTGCTCCCCTGGGGATACTCCAGAAGTACCCCAAGATCCATGTCAGCACTGGAGAGGAATCCTCAGGTTCCAGCACGACTACACATGAGGTTTTAGGCCGGCATCGACGTGAGAGGAATCCCGAGAGTCCTCCGAGCAACTCGCATGGGGACTGGCCTTTCCTGAGGCCACCAGAGCGGGTCCCTGAGGTCCCCGTCGTAAGACGAGAGCACCTGCCGTAACTCGAGAAAATCCAGGAGGTCCTCTCCAGGCGAGATGACCATTTCCGCTGAGGCGTCTCGAGGCTAATCACATCTAACATCGGGAACTTCCAAAGGGTCCTTCACACCCTTGCTGCAACTCAAGAAGTTCCCGACATACCCGTCTCCACTCGAGAGGAAGTACGAGAGTCCCGCCCACATCCAGAGGATCCCGTTTCCGCCCTCATAGCTCCAGAGGAGGGATCCTTTCCTGCGTGGTCGGGAAAGAATTCCCCGCGTTCCCGTCGCATCTCAAGTGGAGGCGCTCTCGACAGGAAAGGCGAGAGAAACTCCAGGGTCGTGCCACCATTCCCTGAGTCCCCCAGATGTCTCAGTCCATTCCAGGGAAACCTGTTTTCCCTGCACTGCCTCCACTTTCTAGCCGAGGATCGACTCACACCACGGTGGCACCTGGGACAGCCCTGTGGCAAAGCCTCGTGGGAAAGCCTCCTGGGAAAGCCTCGAGGAAAAGCCACAGATCACTTGATCCACGCGAAGGGAAGAACGACACTGCTGCTACAGCTCGGGAGGAAAGCGCACTTTAATGCCCCCACTCGAGACGAGGACTGACTCCCCTGTGGAGACTCCAGAAGTACCCAAGACCCATGTCAGCACTGGAGAGGAATCCTCAGGTTCCGGCACCGACTCCAAACGAGGTCTTAGGCCCCGGCATCAACGGAGAGGAAACCACGATAGGCTCCGAGCAACTCGCATGGGGACTGGCCTTTCCCGAGGCCACCAGAGCGGGTCCCTGAGGTTCCTGTTCGTAAGTCGAGAGCACTGCCCGCCCACTCGAGAAATCCAGGAGGGTCTCCCCTCCAGGCGAGATGAGGCCCATTTCCGCTCCGCCGTCTTTAGGCTAATCACATCTAACCTCTGGAACTTCCAAAGGGTACTTCATACCCTTGCTGCAACTCAGAAGCTCCCTGACATACCCGTCTCCACTCCAGAGGAAGCACGAGAGTCCCGCCCACATCCAGAGGATCCCCGTTTCCGCCTCATAGCTCGAGTGTAGGGATCCTTTCCCTGCGTGGTCCGGGAAAGAATTCCCGGTGTTTCCGTCGCATCTCAAGAGTAGGCGCTCTCCACAGGAAAGGCGAGAGAACTCCAGGGTCGTTCCACCATTTCCCAGAGTCCACCAGATATCTCAGTCCATTCCAGGGAAAACTGTTTTCCCTGCACTGCCTGGACTTTCAAGCCGAGGATCGACTCACACAAAGGTGGCACGTGGGACAGCCCTGTGGGAAAGCCTCATGGAAAGCCTCCTGGGAAAGCCTCGAGGGAAAGCCACAGATCCCTGATGCACGCGAAGGGAAGCGTGACACTGCTGCTACAGCTCGGGAGGAAATCGCAAGTACATGCCCTCACTCGAGACGAGGACTGCCTCCCCTGGGGATACTCCAGAAGTACCCCAAGATCCATGTCAGCACTGGGAGAGGAATCCTCAGGTTCCCAGCACTGACTACACATGAGGTTTTAGGCCCCGGCATCGACGTGAGAGGAATCCCGAGAGGCCCCCGAGCAACTCGCATGGGGACTGGCCTTTCCTGAGGCCACCAGAGCGGGTCCCTGAGGTCCCTGTCGTAAGACGAGAGCACCTGCCGTAACTCGAGAAAATCCAGGAGTTTCTCCTCTCCAGGCGAGATGAGGCTCATTTCCGCTGAGGCCTCTCGAGGCTAATCACATCTAACATCGGGAACTTCCAAAGGGTCCTTCACACCCTTGCTGCAACTGAAGAAGTTCCCCGACATACCCGTCTCCACTCGAGAGGAAGTACGAGAGTCCCGCCCACATCCTGAGGATCCCCGTTTCCGCCTCATAGCTCCAGAGGAGGGATCCTTTCCTTGCGTGGTCGGGAAAGAATTCCCCGCGTTCCCGTCGCATCTCAAGTGGAGGCGCTCTCGACAGGAAAGGCGAGAAGGGAACTCCAGGGTCGTGCCACCATTCCCTGAGTCCCCCAGATGTCTCAGTCCATTCCAGGGAAACCTGTTTTCCCCTGCACTGCCTCCACTTTCTAGCCGAGGATCGACTCACACCACGGTGGCACCTGGGACAGCCCTGTGGCAAAGCCTCGTGGGAAAGCCTCCTGGGAAAGCCTCGAGGGAAAACCACAGATCCCTTGATCCACGTGAAGTGAAGCGCCACACTGCTGCTACAGCTCGGGAGGAAAGCGCACGTTCATGCCCCCAATACAGACGAGGACTGACTCACCTGGGGAGACTCCAGAAGTTCCCCAACATCCATGTCAGCACTGGAGAGGAATCCTCAGGTTCCGGCACCGACTCCACACGAGGTCTTATTCCCCGGCATCGACGGGAGAGGAATCCCGAGAGGCCCCTGAGCAACTCGCATGGGGTCTGGCCTTTCCTGAGGCCACCAGAACGGGTCCCTGAGGTCCCTGTCGTAAGTCGAGAGCACCTGCCGCAACTCGAGAAAATCCAGGAGTTTCTCCCCTCCAGGCGAGATGAGGCCCATTTCCGCTGAGTCGTCTCGAGGCTAATCATATCTAACATCGGGAAATTCCAAAGGGTCCTTCACACCCTTGCTGCAACTCAAGAAGTTCCCCGACATAACCGTCTCCACTCGAGAGGAAGCACGAAAGTCCCGCCCACATCCAAGGATCCCCGTTTCCGCCTCATAGCTCGAGAGTAGGGATCCTTTCCCTGCGTGGTGGTGAAAGAATTCCCCGCGTTCCCGTCGCATCTCAAGTGGAGGCGCTCTCGACAGGAAAGGCGAGAGGAACTCCAGGGTCGTGCCACCATTGCCAGAGTCCCCCAGATGTCTCAGTCCATTCCAGGGAAACCTGTTTTCCCTGCACTGCCTCGACTTTCAAGCCGAGGATCGACTCACACCACGATGGCACGTGGGACTGCCCTGTGGGAAAGCCTCGTGGGAAAGCCTCCTGGGAAAGCCTCGAGGGAAAGCCACATATCACTTGATGCACGTGAAGGGAAGCGTGACACTGCTGCTACAGCTCGGGAGGAAAGCGCAAGTTCATGCCCCCACTTGTGACGAGGACTGACTCACCTGGGGAGACTCCAGGAGTTCGCCAAGATCCATGTCAGCACTGGAGAGGAATCCTCATGTTCCGGAACCGACCCCACACAAGGTCTTAGGCCCCGGCATCGACGGGAGAGTAATCCCGAGAGGCCCCCGAGCAACTCGCATGGGGACTGGCCTTTCCTGAGGCCACCAGAGCGGGTCCCTGAGGTCCCCGTCGTAAGTCGAGAGCACCTGCCGCAACTCGAGAAAATCCAGGAGGTTCTCCCCTCCAGGAGAGATGAAGCCCATTTCCACTTAGGCGTCTTCAGGCTAATCACATCTAACCTCTGGAACTTCCAAAGGGTTCTTCACACCCTTGCTGCAACTCAAGAAGTTCCCTGACATACCCGTCTCCACTCGAGAGGAAGCTCGAGAGTCCCGCCCACATCCAGAGGAGCCCCGTTTCTGCCTCCTAGCTCGAGAGGAGGGATCCTTTCCCTGCTTGGTCGGGAAAGAATTCCCGGTGTTCCCGTCGCGTCTCAAGAGTAGGCGCTATCCACAGGAAAGGCGAGAGGAACTCCAGGGTCGTGCCACCATTCCCAGAGTCCCCCAGATGTCTCAGTCCATTCCAGGGAAACCTGTTTTCCCTGCACTGCCTCGACTTTCAAGCCGAGGATCGACTCACAACACGGTGGCACGTGGGACAGCCCTGTGTGAAAGCCTCATGGGAAATCCTCCTGGGAAAGCCTCGAGGGAAAGCCACAGATCCCTTGATGCACGCGAAGGGAAGCGTGACACTGCTGCTACAGCTCGGGAGGAAAGCGCACGTGCATGCCCCCCCTCGAGACGAGGACTGACTCCCCTGGGGAGACTCCAGAAGTACCCCAACATCCATGTCAGCACTGGAGAGGAATCCTCAGTTCCTGGCACTATCTCCACATAAGGTCTTACGCCCTGGCATCAACGTCAGAGGAATCCCGAGACGCCCGCGAGCCACTCGCATGGGGACTGGCCTTTCGTGAGGCCACCAGAGCAGGTCCCTGAGGTCCCCGTCGTAAATCGATAGCACCTGCCGAAACTCGAGAAAATCCAGGAGGTTCTCCCATCCAGGCGAGATGAGGCCCATTTTCGCTGATGCGTCTCCAGGCTAATCAGAGCAAGCCTCTGGAACATCCAAAGTGTCCTTCACACCCTTGCTGCAACTCAAGAAGTTCCCGGACATACCCGTCTCCACTCGAGAGGAAGCACGAGAGTCCCGCCCACATCCAGATTAGTCCCGCTTTCGCCTCCTAGCTCGAGAGGAGGAATCCTTTCTCTGCGTGGTCGGTAAAGAATTCCCGGCGTTCCCGTCGAATCTCAAGAGGAGGCGCTCTCCACAGGAAAGGCGAGAGGAACTCCAGGGTCGTGCCACCATTCCCAGAGTCCCCCAGATGTCTCAGTCCATTCCAGGGAAACCTGTTTTCCCTGCACTGCCTCGACTTTCAAGCCGGGGATCGACTCACACCACGGTGGCACGTGGGACAGCCCTGTGGGAAAGCCTCGTGGGAAAGCCTGGAGGCGAAGCAACAGATCCCTTGATCCACGCGAAGGGAAGCACGACACTGCAGCTACAGCTCGGAAGGAAAGCGCACCTGCATGCCCCGATTCCAGATGAGGACTGACTCCCCCGGGGAGACTCCAGAAGTACCCAAGATCCATGTCAGCACTGGAGAGGAATCCTCAGTTTCCGGCACCGTCTTCACACAAGGTCTTAGGCCCCGGCATTGACGGGAGAGGAATCCCGAGAGGCCCCGAGCAACTCGCATGGGGACTGGCCTTTCCTGAGGCCACCTGATCGGGTCCCTGAGGTCCCCGTCGTAAGTCGAGAGCACCTGCCACAACTCGAGAAAATCCAGGATGTTCTCCCCTCCAGGCGAGATGAGGCTCATTTCCGCTGAGGCGTCTCGAGGCTAATCACATCTAACATCTGGAACTTCCAAAGGGTCCTTCACACCCTTGCTGCAACTCAAATAGTTCCCCGACATACCCGGCTCCACTTAAGAGGAAGCACGAGAGTTCCGCCCACATCCAGATGAGCCCCGTTTCCACCTCCTAGCTCGAGAGGAGGGATCCTTTCTCTGCGTGGTCAGGAAAGAATTCCCGGCGTTCCCGTCGAATCTCAAGAGGAGGCGCTCTCCACAGGAAAGGCGAGAGGAACTCCAGGGTCGTGCCACCATTCCCAGAGTCCCCCAGATATCTCAGTCCATTCCAGGGAAACCTGTTTCCCCTGCACTGCCTCCACTTTCAAGCGAGGATCGACTCACACCACGGTGGCACGTGGACAGCCCTGTGGGAAAGCCTCGTGGGAAAGCCTCATGGGAAAGCCTCGAACGAAAGCCACAGATCCCTTGATCCACGCAAAGGAAGCTTGACAGTGCTGCTACAGCTCGAGAGGAAAGCGCACGTGCATGCCCCACTAGAGACGAGGACTGACTCCCCTGGGGAGACTCCAGAAGTACCCCAAGATCCATGTCAGCACTGGAGAGGAATCCTCAGGTTCCGGCACGACTCCACACAAGGTCTTAGGCCCCGGCATCGACGGGAGAGAATCCCGCGAGGCTCCCGAGCAACTCGCAAGGGGACTGGCCTTTCTGGGGCCACCAGAGCGGTCCCTGAGTCCCCGTTGTAAGTCGAGAGCACCTACCGAAACTCGAGAAAATTCAGGAGGTTTTCCCCTCCTGGCGAGATGAGGTCCATTCTGCTGAGCGTCTCGAGGCTAATCACACCTCACCTCTGGAACTTCCAAAGTGTCCTTGACACCCTTGCTGCAGCTCAAGAAGTTTCCCGACATACCCGTCTCCACTCGAGAGAAGCACGAGCGTCCCGCCCACATCTAGAGGAGCCCCGTTTCCGCCTCTAGCTCGAGATGAGGGATCCTTCCCTGCTTGCTCGGGAAAGAATTCCCGACGTTTCCGACGCATCTCAAGTGAGGCGCGCTGCACAGTAAAGGCGAGAGGAACTCATGGTCGTGCCACCATCCAAGAGTCCCCCAGATGTCTCAGTCCATTCCAGAGGATCCTGTTTCCCTGCACTGCTTCCACTTTCACGCGAGGATCGACTCACACCACGTGGCACGGGACAGCCCTGTATGAAAGCCTCGTGGGAAAGCCTCGAGGGTAAGCCCCAGATCCCTTGATCACGCGAGTGAAGGGTGACACAGCTGCTACAACTCGGAGGAATGCACACGTGTATGCCCCCACTCGAGTCGAGGACTGACTACCCTGGGCAGACTCCAGAAGAACCCCAAGATCCATGTCAGCACTGGAGAGGAATCCTCAGGTTTCGGCACCGACTCCACACATGGTCTTAGGCCCTGGCATCGACGGGAGAGAACCCGGAGCCCCCGAGCAACTGGCATGGCGGACTGGCCTTTCCTCCATCAGAGCGGGTCCCTGAAGTCCCCGTCGTAAGTCGAGAGCACCTGCCGAAACTCGAGAAAATCCAGGAGGTTCTCCCCTCCAGGCGAGATGAGGCCCATTCCGCTGAGGCATCTCGAATCTAATCACACCTAACCTCGGGAACTTCCAAAGGTCCTCACACCCTTGCTGCAACTCAAGAAGTACCGCGACATACCAGTCTCCACTCGAGAGTAAGCACGAGAGTCCCACCCACATAGAGGAGCCCGTTTACGCCTCCTAGCTCGAGAGGAGGGATCCTTTCCCGGAGTGTCGGGAAAGAATTCCCGGCGTTCCCATCCCATCTCAAGAGGAGGCGCACTACACAGGAAACGCGAGAGGGACTCCAGGTTCGTGCCACCGTTCCCAGAGTCCCCCAGATGTCTTAGTCCATTCAGGAAAACAGTTTCCCTGCACTGCCTCGACTTTCAAGCGAGGATCGACTCACACCACGTGGCACGTGGACTGCCCTGTGGGAAAGCCTCTTGGGAAAGCCTCGTGGGAAAGCCGAGAGGGAAAGCCACTGATCCCTTCATCCACGCGAAGGGAAGCATGATACTGCTGCTACAGATTGGAGTAAAGCGCATGTACATGTCCCACTCGAGACGGGACTGACTCCCTGGGAGACTCCAGAAATACCTCAAATCCATGTCAGCACTAGAGAGGAATCCTCAGGTTCGGGCACTGACTCCACACAAGGTCTTAGGCACCGCATCGACGGACAGGAATCCTGAGAGTGCCCGAGCAACTCGATGGGTCTGGCCTTTCCTGAGGCCACAAAGTGGGTCCCTGAGGTCCCCGTCTTAGTCGAGAGCACTGCCGCAACTCGAGAAAATCCAGGAGGTTCTCCCCTCAGGCGAGATGAGGCGCATTTGCGCTGAGGCGTCTCTAGGCTAATCACACCTAACCTCTCGAACTTCCAAAGGGTCCTTCACACCCTTGCTGTAACTCAAGAAGTTCCGCGACATACCCGTCTCCCCTGAGAGGAATAACAAGAATCCCGCCCACATCCAGAGGAGCCCCTTTTCTGCCTCATCGCTCGAGAGGAGGGATCCTTTCCCTGCGTGGTCGGGAAAGAATTCCCAGCATTCCCATCGCATCTCAAGAGGAGGCCCTTCCACAGGAAAGGCGAGAGGAACGCCAGGGTCGTGCCACCATTCCCAGAGTCCCCCAGATGTCTCAGTCCATTCCAGGGAAACCTGTTTTCCTGGCACTGTCTCCACTTTCAAGCCGAGGATCGAGTCACTCCACGGTGGCATGAGGGACAGCCCTGTGTGAAAGCCTCGTGGGAAAGCCTTGTGGGATAGCCTCGAGGGAAAGCCACTGATCCCTGGACCCATGCGAAGGGAAGCGTGACACTGCTGCTACAGCTCGGGAGGAAAGCGCATGTGCATGCCCCACTCGAGACTAGGACTGACTCCCCTGGGAGACTCCAGAAGTACCCCAAAATCCATGTCAGCACTGAAGAGGAATCCTAAGATTCCGGGCACCGACTCCACACAAGGTCTTAGGCCCGGCACCCCGGGACAGGAATCCAAGAGCCCCAGAGCAACTCGCATGGGAACTGACCTTTCCTGAGGCCACCAGAGCGGGTCGCAGAGGTCCCCGTCGTAAGTCGAGAGCACCTGCCGCAACTCGAGAAAATCCAGGAGGTTCTTCCCTCCAGGCGAGTGAGGCCCATTTTCCGCTGAGGCGTATCAGGCTAATCACACCTAACCTGTGGAATTTTCAAAGCGTCTTTCACACCCTTGCTGCAGCTCTAGAAGTCCCCTGACAAACCCGACTCCACTCAAGAGGAAGCACGAGAATCCCGCCCACATCCAGAAGAGCCCTGTTTCTGCGTCATAGCTCGAGAGGAGGGATCCTATCCTGCGTGGTCGAAAGAATTCCCGGTGATCCGTCGCACCTTCAAGAGAAGGCACTCTCCACAGGAAAGGCGAGGGAACTCCAGGGTCGTGCCACCATTCCCAGAGTCCCCCAGATGTCTCAGTCCATTACAGGGAAACCTGTTTTCCCTGCACTGCCTCGACGTTCAAGCCGAGGATCGATTCACACCATGGTGGCACGTGGAACAGCCTCGTGGGAAAGCCTG
This sequence comes from Capra hircus, assembly GCF_001704415.2. Lineage (NCBI taxonomy): Eukaryota > Metazoa > Chordata > Mammalia > Artiodactyla > Bovidae > Capra > Capra hircus. The sequence goes on along the minus strand of NW_017218449.1, from coordinate 2,387 downwards.
GAGGGAAACCACTGATTCCTTGATCCACTCGACGGGAAACGTGACACTGCAGCTACAGCTCGGGAACAAAGCGCACGTGAATGCCCCCACTAAAGACGAGGACTGACTCCCCTGTAGAGACTCCAGAAGTACTCAAAGTTCCATGTCAGCACTGGAGAGGAATGCTCAGCTTCCGGCACCGACTCCACACAAGGTCTTAGGCCCGATATCGACGTGAGAGAAATCCCGAGAGGCCCCCGAGGAACTCGCATGGGGACTGGCCTTTCCTGAGGCCACCAGAGCGGGTCCCTGAGGTCCCCCTAGGTCGAGAACACCTGCCACAACTCGAGAAAATCAAAGAGGTTCTGCCTTCCAGGCGAGATGAGGCCCATTTGCGCTGAGGTGTCACGAGGCTAATCACACCTAACCTCTGGAACTTCCAAAGGTCCTACACACCCTTGCTGCAACTCAAGAAGTTCCCGAAAAATCCATCTCCACTCGAGAGGAAGCATGAGAGTCCCGCCCACATCCAGAGGAGTCCCGTTTCCGCTTCATAGCTCAAGAGGAGTGATCTTTCCCTGCGTTGTCGCGAAAGAATTCCCGACGTTCCCGTCGCATATCAAGAAGAGGCGCTCACCACAGGAAAGGCGAGAGGAACTCCAGGGTCGTGCCACCATTCCCAGAGTCCCCCAGATGTCTCAGTCCATTCCAGGGAAAACTCTTTTCCCTGCCACTGCCTCGACTTTCAAGCCGAGGATAGACTCACACCACGGTGGCACGTGGACAGCCCTGTGGGAAAGCATCGTGGGAAAGCTCGTGGGAAAGCCTCGAGGAAAGCCACAGATCCCTTGATACACACGAAGTGAAGCGCGACACTGCTGCACAGCTCGGGAGGAAACGCACGTGCATGCCCCACTCGAGACGAGGACTGACTCCCCTGGGAGACTCCAGAGTACCCCAAGATCCATGTCAGCACTGGAGAGCGAATCCTCAGTTCGGCACCGACTCCACACAAGGTCTTAGGCCCCAGAATCGACAGTGAGAGGAATCCCGAGAGGCCGCCAGCAACTCGCATGGGACTGGCCTTTCTAGAGGCCACCAGAGCGGGTCCCTGAGGTCCCGTCGTAAGTCGAGAGCACCTGCCGCAACTCGAAAAATCCAGGAGGTTCTCCCCTCCTGGCGAGATGAGGCCCATTTCTGCTGAGGCGTCTCGAGGCTAATCACACCTAACCTCTGAACTTCCGAAGGGTCCTTCACACCCTTGCTGCAACTCAAGAAGTCCCGACTTAACCGTCTCACTCGAGGAAGCACGAGAGTCCCCCCACATCCAGGTAACCCGTCTCTGCCTCCTAGCTCGAGAGGCAGGGATCCTTTCCCTGCTGGTCGGGAAAGAATTCCCGGTTGCCAGTCGCCAACTCAAGAGGAGGCGCTCTCCACAGGAAAGCGAGAGACTCCTGGTCGTGCCACCATTCCCAGAGTCCCCAGATGTCAAGTCCATTCCAGGGAAAACTTTTCCCTGCACTGCCTCGACTTTCAAGCCGAGGATCGACTCACACCACCGTGGCACGTGGGACTGCCCTGTGGAAAACCTCTTGGGAAAGCTCGTGGGAAAGCCGAGAGGGAAAGCCACAGATCCCTTCATCCACGTGAAGGGAAGCATGATACTGCTGCTACAGATTGGGAGAAAACGCACGTACATGTCCCCACTCGAGACGGGGACTGACTCCCATGGGGAGACTCCAGAAATACCTCAAGATCCATGTCAGCACTAGAGAGGAATCCTCAGGTTCCGGCACGACTCCACACAAGGTCTTAGGCACCGGCATCGACGGGACAGGAATCCTGAGAGTGCCCCGAGCAACTCGCATGGGGTCTGGCCTTTCCTGAGGCCACCAAAGTGGGTCCCTGAGGTCCCCGTCGTTAAGTCGAGAGCACCTGCCGCAACTCGAGAAAATCCAGGAGGTTCTCCCCTCCAGGCGAGATGAGGGCATTTGCGCTGAGGCCTCTCTAGGCTAATCACACCTAACCTCTCCAACTTCCAAGGGTCCTTCACACCCTTGCTGTAACTCAAGAAGTTCCGCGACATACCCGTCTCCACTTGAGAAGAATAACAAGAATCCCGCCCACATCCAGAGGAGCCCCTTTTCCTCAAGAGAGAGGGATCTTTCCCTGCCGTTGTCGGGAAAGAATTCCCTGCATTCCATCGCATCTCAAGAGGAGGCCCCTCCACAGAAAGGCGAGAGGAACGCCAGGGTCGTGCCACCATTCCCTGATCCCCCAGATGTCTCAGTCCATTCCAGGGAAACCTGTTTTCCCTTCACTGTCTCGCCTTTCAAGCTGAGGATCGACTCACACCACGGTGCACGTGACAGACCTGTGGGAAAAGCTCGTCGGAAAGAAAGCCTCGT
>NW_017218448.1:0-11909 GCF_001704415.2 Capra hircus | reverse complement strand
CCTGCTGCGCCCCCGCCTGATAGGGCGAGTGCACAGCCAGCAGGGAAGCGAGCCTCCTCGGGGGAAGAGGAGGCCAGCCCAGCCAGTTGTTAAGCTGCTGCACGGAGCTAAGTGCGCCTCCAGTACGGCAGAGCTCTAGCTCTGCTCAGAGCCCCGATCTGGCAGAGTTCCTGGCGCGAGGCTGCTCTGCCGGGGGCTAGCCTTGCCCAGACTTGCCTTGCTTTTAGGCTGCCTCTCCAGGAAGGAGCAGGCAGCAGGAGCCTGGGAGTCGCCACTGGCGCCTTTCTTGCCTCAGCTCCAATCCTGCCTTGCCTTTGCACTTAGGTCCCAGTCCTCCTTAAGGAGGCTTAGGGGCTGGTGGGTTGCACACTGCCAAGGGCTCCAGCAGTGAGAATTCTGTCAGAGGGAAGGGAAGGCAAACCAGGGCTCCTCCAGCGGTTGCCGCGCCTTCAGCGCCACACGGAGAGCACCAGGCTCCCAGGCCCCTGGCTGGGGTTTTCAGCCCCCCGCACACCGGAGGCTGATTCCTTGGGTGCCCAGAAAGTGTATGACAGACGTAGGTTCCCTAGCACTCTCCTCCCCAGCAGAGACATGTGCAGGTGTTTGGGGCCTGATCCTGCGTGTCTGGGTTCCTGCCCACAGCCCCCAACTCAGGGGAAGCAGCCCCTGAGGCAAGACCTGCTGGAGGAGCCCTGCGCCCCCGCCTGATAGGCGAGTGCACAGCCAGCAGGGAAGCGAGCCTCCTCGGGGGAAGAGGAGGCAGCAAGTCCCCGTCAAGCTGAAATCCCTGCTTACACGAAGCTAAGTGCGACTCCAGTACGGCAGATCTCTAGCTCTGTTCAGAGGCCCGATCTGGCAGAGTTCCTGGCACCAAGATGCTCTGCCATAGGCGAGCCTTGCGCAGACTTGCCTTGCTTTAAGGCTCCCTCCCCAGGAAGGAGCAGGCTGTGTGAGGCTCGGAAACGCCACTGGCGCCTTCCTGGCTTCAGCTCTACCCCTGCCTTGCCTTTGCACTTAGGTCCCAAGCGTCCTTGAGGAGGGCTTAGGGGCTGGTGGGTTGCACACTGCCAAGGGCTCCAGCAGTGAAAGCTCTGTCAGAGGGAAGCGAAGGGCAACAGCAGGGCTCCTTCAGCGGTTCCTTGGCCGCCCAGACAAAGCTCCGCACGGAGAGCACCAGGTTCCAAGGGCCCCTGGCTGGGTTTTGCATCCCCACACTCCAGAGGCTGACTCCGTGGGTGCCTAGAAAGTGTGTGAGAGACGTAGGTTCCCTAGCACTCTCCTCCCCAGCAGAGACATGTGCAGGTGGTTGGGGCCTTATCCTGCGGTCTGGGTTCGCCGCCCACAGCCTCAACTCAGGGGAAGCAGCCCCTGAGGCAAGACCTGCTGGAGGAGCCCTGCGCGCCCGCCTGATAGGCGAGAGCACAGCCAGCAGTGTAGCGAGCCTCCTCGGGAGAAGAGGAGGCAGCCGAGCCCAGTCAAGAGGAAAGCCCTGCTTGCACGGAGCTAAGTGGGCCTCCAGTACGGCCAGCTCTAGCTCTGCTCAGAGCCCCGATCTGGCAGAGTTTCTGGCGCGAGGCTGCTCGGCCGGGGCTCGCCTTGCCCAGACTTGCCTTGCTTTTAGGCTCCCTCCCCAGGAAGGAGCTGTCTGAGCGAGCCTGGGAGACGCCACTGGTGCCTTCCTTGCCTCAGCTCCAATCCTGCCTTGCCTTTGCACATAGGTGCCAGGCGTGGTTGGGGTGGGCTTAGGGGGTGGTGGGTTGCACACTGCAAGGGCTTCAGCAGTGAGAGCTCTGTTCAGAGGGAAGGGAAGGGCAACTGCAGGGGCTCCTCCAGCGGTTTCTAGGCCGCCTTAGAATCAGCGCCGCACCGGAGAGCACCAGGCTCCCAGGGCCCCTGGCTGGGGTTTTCAGCCCCGCACACACGGAGGCTGATTCCTTGGGTGCCCAGAAAGTGTATGACAGACGTAGGTTCCCTAGCACTCTCCTCCCCAGCAGAGACATGTGCAGGTGTTTGGGGCCTGATCCTGCGTGTCTGGGTTCCTGCCCACAGCCCCAACTCAGGGGAAGCAGCCCCTGAGGCAAGACCTGCTGGAGGAGCCCTGCGCCCGCCGCCTGATAGGCGAGTGCACAGCCAGCAGGGAAGCGAGCCTCCTCGGGGGAAGAGGAGGCAGCCCAGCCCCGTCAAGTTGAAAGCCCTGCTTGCACGGAGCTAAGTGCGCCTCCAGTACGGCAGAGCTCTAGCTCTGCTCAGAGCCCCGATCTGGCAGAGTTCCTGGCGCGAGGCTGCTCTGCCGGGGGCTAGCCTTGCCCAGACTTGCCTTGCTTTTAGGCTGCCTCTCCAGGAAGGAGCAGGCAGCAGGAGCCTGGGAGTCGCCACTGGCGCCTTTCTTGCCTCAGCTCCAATCCTGCCTTGCCTTTGCACTTAGGTCCCAGTCCTCCTTAAGGAGAGCTTAGGGGCTGGTGGGTTGCACACTGCCAAGGGCTCCAGCAGTGAGAATTCTGTCAGAGGGAAGGAAGGGCAACTGCAGGGCTCCTCCAGCGGTTGCTTGGCCGCCCAGATTCAGCGCCACACGGAGAGCACCAGGCTCCCAGGTCCCCTGGCTGGGGTTTTCAGCCCCGCACACACGGAGGCTGATTCCTTGGGTGGCCCAGAAAGTGTATGACAGACGTAGGTTCCCTAGCACTCTCCTCCCCAGCAGAGACATGTGCAGGTGTTTGGGGCCTGATCCTGCGTGTCTGGGTTCCTGCCCACAGCCCCAACTCAGGGGAAGCAGCCCCTGAGGCAAGACCTGCTGGAGGAGCCCTGCGCCCCGCCTGATAGGCGAGTGCACAGCCAGCAGGGAAGCGAGCCTCCTCGGGGGAAGAGGAGGCAGCAAGTCCCCGTCAAGCTGAAATCCCTGCTTACACGAAGCTAAGTGCGACTCCAGTACGGCAGATCTCTAGCTCTGTTCAGAGGCCCGATCTGGCAGAGTTCCTGGCACCAAGATGCTCTGCCATAGGCGAGCCTTGCGCAGACTTGCCTTGCTTTAAGGCTCCCTCCCCAGGAAGGAGCAGGCTGTGTGAGGCTCGGAAACGCCACTGGCGCCTTCCTGGCTTCAGCTCTACCCCTGCCTTGCCTTTGCACTTAGGTCCCAAGCGTCCTTGAGGAGGGCTTAGGGGCTGGTGGGTTGCACACTGCCAAGGGCTCCAGCAGTGAAAGCTCTGTCAGAGGGAAGCGAAGGGCAACAGCAGGGCTCCTTCAGCGGTTCCTTGGCCGCCCAGACAAAGCTCCGCACGGAGAGCACCAGGTTCCAAGGGCCCCTGGCTGGGTTTTGCATCCCCACACTCCCAGAGGCTGACTCCGTGGGTGCCTAGAAAGTGTGTGAGAGAACGTAGGTTCCCTAGCACTCTCCTCCCCAGCAGAGACATGTGCAGGTGGTTGGGGCCTTATCCTGCGTGTCTGGGTTCCCGCCCACAGCCTCAACTCAGGGGAAGCAGCCCCTGAGGCAAGACCTGCTGGAGGAGCCCTGCGCGCCCGCCTGATAGGCGAGAGCACAGCCAGCAGTGTAGCGAGCCTCCTCGGGAGAAGAGGAGGCAGCCGAGCCCAGTCAAGAGGAAAGCCCTGCTTGCACGGAGCTAAGTGGCGCCTCCAGTACGGCAGAGCTCTAGCTCTGCTCAGAGCCCCGATCTGGCAGAGTTTCTGGCGCGAGGCTGCTCGGCCGGGGGCTCGCCTTGCCCAGACTTGCCTTGCTTTTAGGCTCCCTCCCCAGGAAGGAGCTGTCTGAGCGAGCCTGGGAGACGCCACTGGTGCCTTCCTTGCCTCAGCTCCAATCCTGCCTTGCCTTTGCACATAGGTGCCAGGCGTCGTTGGGGAGGGCTTAGGGGGTGGTGGGTTGCACACTGCCAAGGGCTTCAGCAGTGAGAGCTCTGTCAGAGGGAAGGGAAGGGCAACTGCAGGGCTCCTCCAGCGGTTTCTAGGCCGCCTAGAATCAGCGCCGCACCGAGAGCACCAGGCTCCAGGGCCCCTGGCTGGGGTTTTCAGCCCCGCACACACGGAGGCTGATTCCTTGGGTGCCCAGAAAGTGTATGACAGACGTAGGTTCCCTAGCACTCTCCTCCCCAGCAGAGACATGTGCAGGTGGTTGGGGCCTGATCCTGCGTGTCTGGGTTCCTGCCCACAGCCCCAACTCAGGGGAAGCAGCCCCTGAGGCAAGACCTGCTGGAGGAGCCCTGCGCCCCCGCCTGATAGGCGAGTGCACAGCCAGCAGGGAAGCGAGCCTCCTCGGGGGAAGAGGAGGCAGCCCAGCCCCGTCAAGTTGAAAGCCCTGCTTGCACGGAGCTAAGTGCGCCTCCAGTACGGCAGAGCTCTAGCTCTGCTCAGAGCCCCGATCTGGCAGAGTTCCTGGCGCGAGGCTGCTCTGCCGGGGGCTAGCCTTGCCCAGACTTGCCTTGCTTTTAGGCTGCCTCTCCAGGAAGGAGCAGGCAGCAGGAGCCTGGGAGTCGCCACTGGCGCCTTTCTTGCCCTCAGCTCCAATCCTGCCTTGCCTTTGCACTTAGGTCCCAGTCCTCCTTAAGGAGAGCTTAGGGGCTGGTGGGTTGCACACTGCCAAGGGCTCCAGCAGTGAGAATTCTGTCAGAGGGAAGGGAAGGGCAACTGCAGGGTCTCCTCCAGCGGTTGCTTGGCCGCCCAGATTCCAGCGCCACACGGAGAGCACCAGGCTCCCAGGGTCCCCTGGCTGGGGTTTTCAGCCCCGCACACACGGAGGCTGATTCCTTGGGTGCCCAGAAAGTGTATGACAGACGTAGGTTCCCTAGCACTCTCCTCCCCAGCAGAGACATGTGCAGGTGTTTGGGGCCTGATCCTGCGTGTCTGGGTTCCTGCCCACAGCCCCAACTCAGGGGAAGCAGCCCCCTGAGGCAAGACCTGCTGGAGGAGCCCTGCGCCCGCCTGATAGGCGAGTGCACAGCCAGCAGGGAAGCGAGCCTCCTCGGGGGAAGAGGAGGCAGCCAAGTCCCCGTCAAGCTGAAATCCCTGCTTGCACGAAGCTAAGTGCGACTCCAGTACGGCAGATCTCTAGCTCTGTTCAGAGGCCCGATCTGGCAGAGTTCCTGGCACCAAGATGCTCTGCCATAGGCGAGCCTTGCGCAGACTTGCCTTGCTTTAAGGCTCCCTCCCCAGGAAGGAGCAGGCTGTGTGAGCCTCGGAAACGCCACTGGCGCCTTCCTGGCTTCAGCTCTACCCCTGCCTTGCCTTTGCACTTAGGTCCCAGCGTCCTTGAGGAGGGCTTAGGGGCTGGTGGGTTGCACACTGCCAAGGGCTCCAGCAGTGAAGCTCTGTCAGAGGGAAGGAAGGGCAACAGCAGGGCTCCTTCAGCGGTTCCTTGGCCGCCCAGACAGCTCCGCACGGAGAGCACCAGGTTCCAAGGGCCCTGGCTGGGTTTTCAGCCCCACACACCCAGAGGCTGATTCCTTGGGTGCCAGAAAGTGTGTGAGAGACGTAGGTTCCCTAGCACTCTCCTCCCCAGCAGAGACATGTGCAGGTGGTTGGGGCCTGATCCTGCGTGTCTGGGTTCCTGCCCACAGCCCCAACTCAGGGGAAGCAGCCCCTGAGGCAAGACCTGCTGGAGGAGCCCTGCGCCCCGCCTGATAGGCGAGTGCACAGCCAGCAGGAAGCGAGCCTCCTCGGGAGAAGAGGAGCAGCCCCCCGTCAAGCTGAAAGCCCTGCTTGCACGGAGCTAAGTGCGCCTCCAGTACGGCAGAGCTCTAGCTCTGCTCAGAGCCCGATCTGGCAGAGTTTCTGGCGCGAGGGCTCGCCTTGCCCAGACTTGCCTTGCTTTTAGGCTCCCTCCCCAGGAAGGAGCAGGCTGAGCGAGCCTGGGAACGCCACTGGGCCTTCCTTCCTCAGCTCCAATCCTGCCTTGCCTTTGCACTTAGGTCTTGGGAGGGCTTAGGGGCTGGTGGGTTGCACACTGCCAAGGGCTCCAGCAGTGAAGCTCTGTCAGAGGGAAGGAAGGGCAACTGCAGGGCTCCTCCAGCGGTTTCTTGGCCGCCAGAATCAGCGCCGCACGAGAGCACCAGGCTCCCAGGGCCCCTGGCTGGGGTTTTCAGCCCCGCACACACGGAGGGCTGATTCCTTGGGTGCCAGAAAGTGTATGACAGACGTAGGTTCCCTAGCACTCTCCTCCCCAGCAGAGACATGTGCAGGTGTTGGGGCCTGATCCTGCGTGTCTGGGTTCCGCCACAGCCCCAACTCAGGGGAAGCAGCCCCTGAGGCAAGACCTGCTGGAGGAGCCCTGCGCCCCGCCTGATAGGCGAGTGCACAGCCAGCAGGGAAGCGAGCCTCCTCGGGGAAGAGGAGGCAGCCGAGCCCCGTCAAGAGGAAAGCCCTGCTTGCACGGAGCTAAGTGGCGCCTCCAGTACGGCAGAGCTCTAGCTCTGCTCAGAGCCCCGATCTGGCAGAGTTTCTGGCGCGAGGCTGCTCTGCCGGGGGCTCGCCTTGCCCAGACTTGCCTTGCTTTTAGGCTCCCTCCCAGGAAGGAGCTGTCTGAGCGAGCCTGGGAGACGCCACTGGTGCCTTCCTTGCCTCAGCTCCAATCCTGCCTTGCCTTTGCACTCCGTCCTTGGGAGGGCTTAGGGGTGGTGGGTTGCACACTGCCAAGGGCTCAGCAGTGAGAGCTCTGTCAGAGGGAAGGGAAGGGCAACTGCAGGGCTCCTCCAGCGGTTTTCTGGCCGCCTAGAATCAGCGCCGCACGAGAGCACCAGGCTCCAGGGCCCCTGGCTGGGGTTTTCAGCCCGCACACACGGAGGCTGATTCCTTGGGTGCCCAGAAAGTGTATGACAGACGTAGGTTCCCTAGCACTCTCCTCCCAGCAGAGACATGTGCAGGTGTTGGGGCCTGATCCTGCGTGTCTGGGTTCCTGCCCACAGCCCAACTCAGGGGAAGCAGCCCCTGAGGCAAGACCTGCTGGAGGAGCCCTGCGCCCCGCCTGATAGGCGAGTGCACAGCCAGCAGGAAGCGAGCCTCCTCGGGGAAGAGGAGGCAGCCGAGCCCGTCAAGTTGAAAGCCCTGCTTGCACGGAGCTAAGTGCGCCTCCAGTACGGCAGAGCTCTAGCTCTGCTCAGAGCCCCGATCTGGCAGAGTTCCTGGCGCGAGGCTGCTCTGCCGGGGGCTAGCCTTGCCCAGACTTGCCTTGCTTTTAGGCTCCCTCTCCAGGAAGGAGCAGGCAGAGCGAGCCTGGGAGTCGCCACTGCGCCTTCTTGCCTCAGCTCCAATCCTGCCTTGCCTTTGCACATAGGTCCACCTTGGGGAGGGCTTAGGGGTGGTGGGTTGCACACTGCCAAGGGCTTCAGCAGTGAGAATTCTGTCAGAGGGAAGGGAAGGGCAACTGCAGGGCTCCTCCAGCGGTTTTCTTGGCCGCCCAGATTCAGCGCCACACGGAGAGCACCAGGCTCCCAGGCCCCTGGCTGGGGTTTTCAGCCCCGCACACACGGAGGCTGATTCCTTGGGTGCCCAGAAAGTGTATGACAGACGTAGGTTCCCTAGCACTCTCCTCCCCAGCAGAGACATGTGCAGGTGTTTGGGGCCTGATCCTGCGTGTCTGGGTTCCTGCCCACAGCCCCAACTCAGGGGAAGCAGCCCCTGAGGCAAGACCTGCTGGAGGAGCCCTGCGCCCCCCGCCTGATAGGCGAGTGCACAGCCAGCAGGGAAGCGAGCCTCCTCGGGGGAAGAGGAGGCAGCAAGTCCCCGTCAAGCTGAAATCCCTGCTTACACGAAGCTAAGTGCGACTCCAGTACGGCAGATCTCTAGCTCTGTTCAGAGGCCCGATCTGGCAGAGTTCCTGGCACCAAGATGCTCTGCCATAGGCGAGCCTTGCGCAGACTTGCCTTGCTTTAAGGCTCCCTCCCCAGGAAGGAGCAGGCTGTGTGAGGCTCGGAAACGCCACTGGCGCCTTCCTGGCTTCAGCTCTACCCCTGCCTTTTTCCTTGAGGAGGGCTTAGGGGCTGGTGGGTTGCACACTGCCAAGGGCTCCAGCAGTGAAAGCTCTGTCAGAGGGAAGCGAAGGGCAACAGCAGGGCTCCTTCAGCGGTTCCTTGGCCGCCCAGACAAAGCTCCGCACGGAGAGCACCAGGTTCCAAGGGCCCCTGGCTGGGTTTTGCATCCCCACACTCCCAGAGGCTGACTCCGTGGGTGCCTAGAAAGTGTGTGAGAGACGTAGGTTCCCTAGCACTCTCCTCCCCAGCAGAGACATGTGCAGGTGGTTGGGGCCTTATCCTGCGTGTCTGGGTTCCCGCCCACAGCCTCAACTCAGGGGAAGCAGCCCCTGAGGCAAGACCTGCTGGAGGAGCCCTGCGCGCCGCCTGATAGGCGAGAGCACAGCCAGCAGTGTAGCGAGCCTCCTCGGGAGAAGAGGAGGCAGCCGAGCCCAGTCAAGAGGAAAGCCCTGCTTGCACGGAGCTAAGTGGGCCTCCAGTACGGCAGAGCTCTAGCTCTGCTCAGAGCCCCGATCTGGCAGAGTTTCTGGCGCGAGGCTGCTCGGCCGGGGGCTCGCCTTGCCCAGACTTGCCTTGCTTTTAGGCTCCCTCCCCAGGAAGGAGCTGTCTGAGCGAGCCTGGGAGACGCCACTGGTGCCTTCCTTGCCTCAGCTCCAATCCTGCCTTGCCTTTGCACATAGGTGCCAGGCGTCGTTGGGAGGGCTTAGGGGGTGGTGGGTTGCACACTGCCAAGGGCTTCAGCAGTGAGAGCTCTGTCAGAGGGAAGGGAAGGGCAACTGCAGGGCTCCTCCAGCGGTTTCTAGGCCGCCTAGAATCAGCGCCGCACCGAGAGCACCAGGCTCCCAGGGCCCCTGGCTGGGGTTTTCAGCCCCGCACACACGGAGGCTGATTCCTTGGGTGCCCAGAAAGTGTATGACAGACGTAGGTTCCCTAGCACTCTCCTCCCCAGCAGAGACATGTGCAGGTGGTTGGGGCCTGATCCTGCGTGTCTGGGTTCCTGCCCACAGCCCCAACTCAGGGGAAGCAGCCCCTGAGGCAAGACCTGCTGGAGGAGCCCTGCGCCCCCGCCTGATAGGCGAGTGCACAGCCAGCAGGGAAGCGAGCCTCCTCGGGGGAAGAGGAGGCAGCCCAGCCCCGTCAAGTTGAAAGCCCTGCTTGCACGGAGCTAAGTGCGCCTCCAGTACGGCAGAGCTCTAGCTCTGCTCAGAGCCCCGATCTGGCAGAGTTCCTGGCGCGAGGCTGCTCTGCCGGGGGCTAGCCTTGCCCAGACTTGCCTTGCTTTTAGGCTGCCTCTCCAGGAAGGAGCAGGCAGCAGGAGCCTGGGAGTCGCCACTGGCGCCTTTCTTGCCTCAGCTCCAATCCTGCCTTGCCTTTGCACTTAGGTCCCAGTCCTTAAGGAGAGCTTAGGGGCTGGTGGGTTGCACACTGCCAAGGGCTCCAGCAGTGAGAATTCTGTCAGAGGGAAGGGAAGGGCAACTGCAGGGCTCCTCCAGCGGTTGCTTGGCCGCCCAGATTCAGCGCCACACGGAGAGCACCAGGCTCCCAGGGCCCCTGGCTGGGGTTTTCAGCCCCGCACACACGGAGGCTGATTCCTTGGGTGCCCAGAAAGTGTATGACAGACGTAGGTTCCCTAGCACTCTCCTCCCCAGCAGAGACATGTGCAGGTGTTTGGGGCCTGATCCTGCGTGTCTCTGGGTTCCTGCCCACAGCCCCAACTCAGGGGAAGCAGCCCCTGAGGCAAGACCTGCTGGAGGAGCCCTGCGCCCCCGCCTGATAGGCGAGTGCACAGCCAGCAGGGAAGCGAGCCTCCTCGGGGGAAGAGGAGGCAGCAAGTCCCCGTCAAGCTGAAATCCCTGCTTACACGAAGCTAAGTGCGACTCCAGTACGGCAGATCTCTAGCTCTGTTCAGAGGCCCGATCTGGCAGAGTTCCTGGCACCAAGATGCTCTGCCATAGGCGAGCCTTGCGCAGACTTGCCTTGCTTTAAGGCTCCCTCCCCAGGAAGGAGCAGGCTGTGTGAGGCTCGGAAACGCCACTGGCGCCTTCCTGGCTTCAGCTCTACCCCTGCCTTGCCTTTGCACTTAGGTCCCAAGCGTCCTTGAGGAGGGCTTAGGGGCTGGTGGGTTGCACACTGCCAAGGGCTCCAGCAGTGAAAGCTCTGTCAGAGGGAAGCGAAGGGCAACAGCAGGGCTCCTTCAGCGGTTCCTTGGCCGCCCAGACAAAGCTCCGCACGGAGAGCACCAGGTTCCAAGGGCCCCTGGCTGGGTTTTGCATCCCCACACTCCCAGAGGCTGACTCCGTGGGTGCCTAGAAAGTGTGTGAGAGACGTAGGTTCCCTAGCACTCTCCTCCCCAGCAGAGACATGTGCAGGTGGTTGGGGCCTTATCCTGCGTGTCTGGGTTCCCGCCCACAGCCTCAACTCAGGGGAAGCAGCCCCTGAGGCAAGACCTGCTGGAGGAGCCCTGCGCGCCCGCCTGATAGGCGAGAGCACAGCCAGCAGTGTAGCGAGCCTCCTCGGGAGAAGAGGAGGCAGCCGAGCCCAGTCAAGAGGAAAGCCCTGCTTGCACGGAGCTAAGTGGGCCTCCAGTACGCAGAGCTCTAGCTCTGCTCAGAGCCCCGATCTGGCAGAGTTTCTGGCGCGAGGCTGCTCGGCCGGGGGCTCGCCTTGCCCAGACTTGCCTTGCTTTTAGGCTCCCTCCCCAGGAAGGAGCTGTCTGAGCGAGCCTGGGAGACGCCACTGGTGCCTTCCTTGCCTCAGCTCCAATCCTGCCTTGCCTTTGCACATAGGTGCCAGGCGTCGTTGGGGGAGGGCTTAGGGGTGGTGGGTTGCACACTGCCAAGGGCTTCAGCAGTGAGAGCTCTGTCAGAGGGAAGGAAGGGCAACTGCAGGGCTCCTCCAGCGGTTTCTAGGCCGCCTAGAATCAGCGCCGCACCGAGAGCACCAGGCTCCCAGGGCCCCCTGGCTGGGGTTTTCAGCCCCGCACACACGGAGGCTGATTCCTTGGGTGCCCAGAAAGTGTATGACAGACGTAGGTTCCCTAGCACTCTCCTCCCCAGCAGAGACATGTGCAGGTGGTTGGGGCCTGATCCTGCGTGTCTGGGTTCCTGCCCACAGCCCCAACTCAGGGGAAGCAGCCCCTGAGGCAAGACCTGCTGGAGGAGCCCTGCGCCCCGCCTGATAGGCGAGTGCACAGCCAGCAGGGAAGCGAGCCTCCTCGGGGGAAGAGGGGCAGCCCAGCCCCGTCAAGTTGAAAGCCCTGCTTGCACGGAGCTAAGTGCGCCTCCAGTACGGCAGAGCTCTAGCTCTGCTCAGAGCCGATCTGGCAGAGTTCTGGCGGCGCGAGGCTGCTCTGCGGGGGCTAGCCTTGCCCAGACTTGCCTTGCTTTTTTAGGCTGCCTCTCCAGGAAGGAGCAGGCAGCAGGAGCCTGGGAGTCGCCACTGGCGCCTTTCTTGCCTCAGCTCCAATCCTGCCTTGCCTTTGCACTTAGGTCCCAGTCCTCCTTAAGGAGAGCTTAGGGGCTGGTGGGTTGCACACTGCCAAGGGCTCCAGCAGTGAGAATTCTGTCAGAGGGAAGGGAAGGGCAACTGCAGGCTCCTCCAGCGGTTGCTTGGCCGCCCAGATTCAGCGCCACACGGAGAGCACCAGGCTCCCAGGCCCCTGGCTGGGGGTTTTCAGCCCCGCACACACGGAGGCTGATTCCTTTGGTGCCCAGAAAGTGTATGACAGACGTAGGTTCCCTAGCACTCTCCTCCCCAGCAGACATGTGCAGGTGTTTGGGGCCTGATCCTGCGTGTCTGGGTTCCTGCCCACAGCCCCAACTCAGGGGAAGCAGCCCCTGAGGCAAGACCTGCTGGAGGAGCCCTGCGCCCCCGCCTGATAGGCGAGGTGCACAGCGCAGCCAGGTGGAAGCGAGCCTCCTCGGGGGAAGAGGAGGCAGC
>NW_017218447.1:0-11910 GCF_001704415.2 Capra hircus | reverse complement strand
TCGCAGTAGTTCACCGTGCTGACCTGTCTCTGGAGAATTACTTGTTAGCAGGTAAAGAAGAAACAAGTTGCGAACTGGACATGGAGAGCAACAGACCTGGTTCAAGATATGGAAAAAGGAATTCTGTCAGAGGCTGTATATTTGTCCGCCTGTCTTTAATGTTAAACTTATTTATGTGCTAGTAGTTACATCATGGTAGTAAACCACTTGGCGTGATGGAACTAAAGATGCTACGATGGATAATCTTCAGGTTTTGTCTGGACGAATTATTATATCAATTTAATTCTATTGCTGTAGAATATGCCCATATACTACCTACTCTATGGCAGAAAGTGAAGAAGAAGTTCTAATGAGTTTCTCGTGGATGTGAAAATGTGTTGAATAGGGAGTTGAGTAGTGCAACGTTAGCTTAATAGCTCAGGCATTTTCAGATAAAGAATAATCAATTGCTATTCCAGTCTCTATCAGTGCTTTCATGGCTTATATTATTAGATTGGGAAAAACATATTGTAAAACAGCAAGCAGACTTTTTGGGGCTTTGGTAAATCACTTTGCAAGGTGATGGCGTTCGTTCTCCATTGACCCTTAAATACATATTTTATTTGACTTTGGAAGATTAAGATGTTTTTTGATTTGATCTCTATATCTAGACTATCTATATAAAGAAGAGCCTGAGACGTTTTGCTTTTTTCTTCATCGAATAAGATCGCATCCATGTTGTTGTACAATGGCTATTTTGGTTTTTCATATTGCATGATGGATAGCGAACGGATGTACTTATTAACAAATGGATAGTGAAGCTGGATAAATAGGATGCGCTTTTGACTGTTGGTGTTGTTTGGAGAAGGACGCTTTAGTAGTCGCCGTTAGCTAGCCAAGGAGACACACCCTCCATCCCTAAAGGAAATCAGGTCTGAAGTATACATGGTGAAGGACTAATAACTGAGACCTAGAAACTCCAAGTTTGGCCACTGTGGATGTGAAAAGCTGGACTCCACCGTTGAAAGTGCCTTTGAATTTTTCCTGGTGGAGGTGTGGAGCCCTCGGGCCAAAAGGGCTGCAGGGTCTTGCCACTGAATGCCACGATCGTCCGTCTTATTATGTCAAGCGGCATTCCGAAGCCTGTGACATTCTAGGTATGTCAGGATGACTGGGTAAGGATACTATGCGTCTGGTATTCCCATCTCTTTCAGAATTTTTCCCAGTTTATTGTGATCCACACAGTCAAAGGCTTTGGCATAGTCAATAAAGCAGAAATAGATGTCTTTTTTTTCTGGAACTCTCTTGCTTTTCAATGATCCAGTGGATGTTGGCAGTTTGATCTCTGGTTTCTCTGCATTTTTTTTAAATCCCTCTTGAACATTTGGAAGTTCACAGTTCATGTGAACTTGGAGAATTTTGAGCATTACTTTACTAGTGTGTGAGATGAGTGCAATTGTGCAGCAGCTTGAATATTCTTTGTCATTGCCTTTCTTTGGATTGGAATGAAAACTGACCTAATGACTAGGTGTTTTCAATTGCATATGCTGAAAGAACTGGCTGCTGCAGTTTTGAAGAAAAAAAAATCATTTTAACCCATTTTCTCTGAAGTGCAAGGCATATCATGGCCATCCCTGAATCATAAAGTCACCTTTTCTTTATGTAGTCATAGTTTCATGCCTAAATTATAGGCCAACTCATGCTCAAATGGACTCTGATGTCAGGGGCAGATCAACTAATAAAAAGCTTGGATTGTCCCTCTGGAGGAAAGTGAGATCTTGGTCCCACAAGAAGAATCTGAAGGGTTAAGGGAACTTGCAAGAGTGGGGAAAGCTTAGTCCATCCTACATGTACCAAAATCTTAAATAAGGCTTATTTTACTTTACCGAAGTAAAAAAAAACAGATGATGAAACAATTATAAATCAATGAAAGGTAAAAAGAAACTCATAGTCTGTTATCAAAAATTGCATTCTAAGAAAACTTTGTGCTCTTAACCTAGAGAGGAGACTAAATTCCATCTGGTACCAGCTTACCAGAAGACAAACAAACAAACAAACAATTATCGGTAAGCTTAAAAAAAGTATATTCCATATATCTTGAAGTAGCAGTATTTCTGCAAAGGCATCAGTGTGAAACCATAGAGACATGTTAAAACCTGATTAAATAGAAATTGACAATGTAATCTGGTCACTGCTGCGACTTGAAATGCTTTAATATGATAACTGGAATTATAACTGACAGCATTTGACCAGGACATATCAGATTTTCACGGATGTCACATAATTTCTAGGATATCTATATTAGGAACTGAAGGAATCTTTGAACCTAGGAAAGAAAACAACAGTCTCAAAGGCCCTGCTGAATCATCTATCAGCAAGGAATGTCTTTGCAACGATCGCAAAGTGAAGGGAAAATACACCGACCTGCCTCTGCAACTTCGTCCTCTGAGCAGATCTGGAGGTCTCCCTTTGTATAAGCTAACCTGTTCCTTCCAAATGGAGGTTTGCAACACAAACAAGTGGCCGCCTATTCTTCCCGAAGGAGGCTCTCTTCCCCAATCCTGCGAACCCCTTTCCCAGCCTCCTGGAAAAGCGCTTCTTGCAGTTCCTTTCAGAAAATCCTATGGACGGAGAAGCCTGGTAGGCTGCAGTCCGTGGGTCGCTGAGGTCAGACACGACTGAGCGACTGCACTTTCATTTTCACTTTCATGCATTGGAGAAGGCAATGGCAACCACTTACTGTTCTTGCCTGGAGAATCCAGGGACGGGGAGCCTAGTGGGCTACCGTCTATGGCGTCGCACAGAGTCGAACACGACTGAAGCAACTTAACAGCAGCAGCAGCAGCAGTTCCTTTCTTAGGGGCAGTTATCCCTGAGATTGGGACCTGGAAAGGCAGAGCCACCTCCACACACACGTCTTTTTTGTCTCCTTTCCTCTGGAGGAGAGCTCTAGTGAGCCTAGGTCTGTCAGGAAAATTCTTGGCTTTGACAGGATCACACCCGGTGTGTGAACCTGCATACCTGACCTAGGGGCCACAGGCACCTGTTTTGCTCGAGTGGGTCCTGGAGGGGTGCAGCATAGCAAGAGCTTAAAATCCATCCAATTTGTCTTTTTTTTTTTTACCTCAGAGAGAACGAGTTTGCTCCACCTCCACCCTTTGGCAGTGTGGAGGGAAGAGGGTACCACCCTCTCCAAAGGGACATAGGGCCTACCAGGAGAGAAAGGCCCCTTGAGGAGCTGAGCCCAGGTAGGCAGCCAGTGATGTCAAGCACACTCCCGCTGCTTGCTTCTTCATGGGCACTCCACAGATCTGCTAGGAATGTCTTTGCAAGGATCTCAAAGGGAAGGGAAGATACATGGCCTGTCTCTGGAACTTCAGTCCTCTGAGCAGATCTGGAGGTCTTGAGCTGTATAAGCAAACCTGTTCCTTCAAATAGAGGCTTGCAAACACACCCCCCGGTGGTTGCCTCTTCTTCCCCGAAGAAGTCTTTCTTTCCCCACATGCTGGCGAACTCCCTGTCCCAACCTCCAAGAATAGCGCTTCTTGCCATTCCTTTCTTAGAGGCAGTTATCTCTGAGCTGGGGCCGTAGGGAGTAGCCCCACACTCACAGGGAAAGGCAAAGACTCCTCCATACATCTCCTCTATCCCCTTTGCTCTGGAGGAGAGCTCTAGTGAGCCTAGGTCTTTCAGGAAAATTCTTGGCTTGGACAGGATCTCACCCTGTTTGTGAACCTGCATACCCAACCAGGGGCCACAGAGCACCTGTTTCAGTAAAGTGGGCCCTGAAAGGGTGCAGCCTAGCAAGAGCTTGAAAATCCATTCAATTGCTGTTTTTGTACCTCTGACAGAGCGAGCTTGGCTCCACCCTTTGGCAGTGAGGAGAAAAGAGGCATGACACCCTCCCAAGGGGACATGGGGCTACTTCGAGAGGAAAGGCCCCTTGTGGAGATGAGGCCAGGAAGGCACACAGTCGTGTCAAACACACTCCCACTGCTTGCTTCTTCAGGGGCACTCCCGCTATCAGCTAGGAATGTCTTTGCAATGATCACAAAGGGAAGGGGAGATACAGGGCCCTGCTTCTGGACCTCCGGTGCTCTGAGCAAATCTCGAGGTCTCCCGTTGTTGGTCAAGGTCAAGGTCAAGTTCAAGTTCAAGGTCAAGTTGAAGTTCAAGGTCAAGGTCAAGTTCAAGTTCATGGTAAAGGTCAAGGTTCAAGTTCAGTTCAAGGTCAAGGTCAAGTTCAAGGTCAAGATCAAGTTCAAGGTCAAGGTCAAGGTCAAAGGTCAAGGTCAAGGTCAAGTTCAGGGTCAAGTTCAAGGTTAAGGTTAAGTTCTAAGTCAAGTCAAGGTCAAGGTCAAGGTCAAGGTCAAGTTCAAAGTTCAAGGGCAAGGCAAGGCCCAGCCCAAGGCCAAGGCAAGGGCAAGGCAACGCCAAGGGCAAGGCCAAGGCCCAGGCCAAGGCAAAAGGCCAAGGCCACCAAAGCGAAGCCCAAACCCCGTAACGCCTGACAAAAGGCAGAAGCCACTAGGCCCCTGCGCAGAGGAAGCCACTAAGGCAGCAAGGCCACAGAGCTCCCCGACTCCCATTCCCACAGGAAGATATGAGGATAAAGGGCCTCATCCCAGCACAGCACCTGCTCCCACCACCACCCAACCCCGGCCCCCGCCCCCCGCAGCACGCCCCCTGAAACAACACTGTCTTCCCAGAAAAGAGAACGGAGAAGCCATGCGTGTGCCAAAGGAGCAAGATGAACGAACGATGCCAGGGCCCTCCGAATTTGGGCACACCTGACGCCTCGGAACCCGGGCCTGGCGATGGGTCCCGCCGTTCTCGGTGGGGGGGGTCAACACGTTGCGAGAGCCCTTGCCCAGGCCACCTGCAAATCCCTGAGATGTGATCCGACCACAGGACCGAGGGCAAACGTACTGCTTGAGGTGCTGGAGGAGCCGGACGAAGCCATGGTGGGAGAGGCACACGGGCATGCTGCAGACTGCTGGCCGAGTGGGTGGGGACCCAGCAGTCAGGACTCTGGAAAGCGGGAGGCGGCTCGCCCCCATTGACGTCAATAAGGTTTGGGTGGGTAGATGGAGGGGCCGCCCTGCTCTTTCAAGCAGAGACCCTGACGGAGTCCCGTGGAGTGAGTGGGCTTTCCGGGCACGGCTGTGCCCCGGACCGCCAAGATCCCCGTTGGGTGGGCGGCAGTTCGGGGGCTTTGGTTTGTGGCCTCCCTCTCAGCGGGGGTGGGATCAATCCGGGTGGATCAATCAGGGGCCCTCAGCAGTGCCAAGGAGCTCACCGCCCAGGAAACGCCCCTAGGTCCTTTGAATTGGCCACCAACGCCCCCTTTCCCAGCCTGCCTTGCTCTGGGATTTCCCGCCTTTTCACATTCCACAGGTCCTGGCCTCGACTGTCCCCCTCTGGCTCCTCTGAGGCATTCTGGGACACCAGACGCTCTCTCCAGCGCCTCCACCTAGATCCCTCGCTGTCCTCGCCTCTGTTTCCCCCCTGCCCCCTCCCAACTCCTCCGTGGGCTCTTGGCGTCCATTCCCTACAGCAGTCCAGAGTGCCACCCCCGAGGGCTTTGAGTGCCTGGAGCCCAAGGCTCCGGACAGAGACCTGAGGGGCCAGCGTCTGGACTGGCAGCTAATGCCATTTGGGGCTTTTCTCACGTGGAGCCTGAGGCCCGAATATCCACGGGCAACCCCCAGCGCGAGTGCCCTGGAGATACCCGACCAAGGGGACAGTGTACCCCTACTGTGGGGAAGGAGGTTCCTGTTTTCCCTGCACTAGTTCGACTTTCACGCCGAGGATCGATCACACCATGGTGGCAAGTGAATAGCCCTGAGAGAAAGCCTCATGGAAGACTCGAGGGAAAGCCACAGATCCCTTGATCACGGGACGGGAAGCGAGACACTGCTGCTACGCTCAGGAGGAAAGCGCACGTGCATGACCCACTCGAGCCGAGGACTGACGCCACTTGGGAGACTCCAGAAGTACGCCAAGATAAATGTCAGCACTGGAGAGCAATCCTCAGGTTCCGGTCCCGACTCCACACAAGGACTTAGGCCCCGGCATCGACAGGAGAGGAATCCTGAGAGGGCCCCTAGCACCTCGCATGGGACTGGCCTTTCCTGAGGTCACCAGAGCGGGTCCCTGAGGTCTCTGTCGAAACTCGAGAGCACCTGCCGCAACTGGAGAAAATCCAGGAGGTTCTCCCTCCAGGCGAGATGAGGCCCATTTCCGCTCAGGCGTCTCGAGCTAATCACAACTAACCTCTGGAACTTCCAAAGGGTCCTTCACACCCTTGCTGGCAAAGTCAAGAAGTTCTCCGACATACCCATCTCCACTCGAGAGGAAGACGAGGGTCCCCCCACATCCAGAGGAGCCCCGTTTCTGCCCTCCTAGCTCGAGAGGAGGATCCTTTTCCTGCGTGGTCGGTCAAGTATTCCCGGCGTTCCGGTTGCATCTCAAGAGGAGGCGCTCTCCACAGAAAGCGGAGAGGAACTCCAGGGTCGTGCCACCATTCCCAGAGTCCCAAAGATGTCTCAGTTAATTCCAATGAAAACTGTTTTCCCTGCACTGCCTCCGACTTTCAAGCCGGAGGATCGACTCACACCACGGCTGGGTAACGTGGACAGCCCTGTGGGAAAGCCTCGTGGGAAAGCCTCTTGGGAAAGCCTCGAGGAGAAAGCCACAGATTCCTTGATCCACGCGAAGGGAAATGACACTGCTGCTACAGCTCGGGAGGAAAGTGCACGTGCATGCCCCCACTCGAGACGAGGACTGACACCCCTGGGGAGACTCCAGAAGTACCCAAGATCCATGTCAGCACTGGAGAGGAATCCTCATGTTCCGGAAACGAATCCACACAAGTCTTAGGCACCGGCATTCGACAGGAGAGGAATCCCTGAGAGGCCCCGAGCAACTCGCATGGGGCTGGCCTTTCCTGAGGCCACCAGAGCGGGTCCCTGAGGTCCCCGACGTCAGTCGAGAGCACCTGCCGCAACTCGAAAAAATCCAGGAGGTTCTCCCCTCCAGGCGAGATGAGGCCCATTTCCGCTGAGGCGTCTGGAGGCTAATCACACCTAACCTCTGAACTTCCAAAAGGTCCTTCACTCCCTTGCTGCAACTTAAGAATTCCCCGACATACCCGTCTCCACTCGAGAGGAAGCACGGGAGTCCCGCCCCACATCCAGAGGAGCCCCATGTCCGCCTCCTAGCTCGAGAGGAGGATCCTTTCCCTGCGTGGTCGGGGAAAGAATTCCGGCTTCCCGTCGCAATTCAAGAGGAGGCGCTCTCCACAGAAAAGCGAAGGAACTCCAGGGTCGTGCCACCATTCCAGAGATCCCCCAATGTCTCATTCCATTCAGGAAACCTGTTTTCCCTGCACTGCCTCGACTTTCAAGCCGAGGATCGACTCAACCACCACGGTGGCACGTGGGACAGCCCTGTGGAAAGCCTCGTGGGAAAGCCTCGTGGAAAGCCTTGAGGAAACCACAGATCCCTTATCCACTCGACAGGAAGAATCAACACTGCTGCTACAGCTCGGGAGGAAAGCGCACGTGCATGCCCCCACTCGAGACCGAGTACTGACTCCCCTGGGAGACACCAGAAGTACCCCAAGATCCATGTCAGCACTTGAGAGGAATCCTCAGTTCGGCCACCGACTCCTCACAAGTCTTAGGCCCCGGACATTGACAGGGAGAGGAATCCGAGAGGCCCCCGAGCAACTCGCATGGCAGAGACCCTTTCCTGAGGCCACCAGAGCGGGTCCCTGAGGTCCGTCGTAAGTCGAGAGCACCTGCCGCAACTCGAGAAAATCCGAGGTTCTCCCTCCAGGCGAGATGAGGCCCATTTCCGCTGAGGCGTCTCGAGGCTAATCACACCTAAGCTCTGAACTTTCAAAGGTCTTCACACCCTTGCTGCAACTCAAGAAGTTCCCCACATACGTCTCCACTCCAGAGAAGCACGAGCAGTCCGCCCACATCCAGAGGAGCACCGTTTCCCCCTCCTAGCTTGAAGGAGGGATCCTTTCCTGCGTGATCGGGAAAAATTTCCCCGGTTCCGTCGCATCCCAAGAGGAGGCGCTCTCCACAGGAAAGGCGAGAGAATTCCAGGTCGTGACCCATGCCAGAGTCCACAGATATCTCCGTGCATTCAAGGAAACCTGTTTCCTACACTGCCTCGGCTTCAAGCGAGGATCGACTCACACACGGTTAGACGTGGACAGCGCTGTGGGAAAGCCTCGGGGAAGCCTCTTGGAAAGCCTTGGGAAAGCCTGAGGGAAAGCCACAGATCCTTGATCCACGCGAAGGGAAGCGTGACACTGCTCCTACAGCCGCAGGAAAGCCAGTGCATGCCCCAATCTACGAGGACTGACTCCCTGGGAGACTCTAGAAGTACCCCTGATCCATGTCGGCACTGGAGAGGAATCCTCAGATTCCGGCAACGACTCCACACAAGGACTTAGCCCGGCATAAGGGAGAGGAATCTAAGAGGCCGAGAACTCGCATGGGGACTGGCTTCCTGAGGCACCAGAGCGGGTCCCTGTTGTCCCCGTCCTACGTGGAAAGCACCTGCCGCAACTCGAGAAAATCCAGGAGGTTCTCCCCTCCAGTCGAGATGAGGCCCATTTCCGCTGAGGCGTCTCGAGGCTAATCACACCTAACCTCTGGAACTTCCAAAGGGTACTTCACACCCTTACTGCAACTCAAGAAGTTCCCCGACATACCCGTCTTCACTCGAGAGGAAACACGAGAGTCCCGCCCACATCCAGAGGAGCCCCGTTTCCGCCTCATAGCTCGAGAGGATTGATTCTCTCCCTGTGTCGTCGGGAAAGGATTCCTGGCATTCCCGCGCATCTGAACAGGAGGCGTTCTCCACAGGAAAGGCGAGAGGAAATCCAGGGTCGTGCCACCATTCCCAGAGTCCCCAGATGTCTCAGTCCTCTGCATGGAAACCTGTTTTCCCTGCACTGCCTCCACTTTCAAGCCGAGGATCGACTCACACCACGGTGGCACGTGGGACAGCCTTGTGGGAAAGCCTCGTGGGAAAGCCTCGAGGCAAAGCCAAAGATCCCTTGATCCACGCGAAGGGAAGCGCGACACTGCTGCTACAGCTCGGAGGAATGCACACGTGCATGCCCCCACTCGGGACGAGGACTGACTCCCCTGGGGATTCTCCAGAATACACCAAGATCCATGTCAGTACTGGAGAGGAATCCTCAAGTTCCGCACCCACTCCACACAAGATCTTAAGCCCGGCATCGACGGGAGAAGAATCCCGAGAGGCCCCAAGCAACTCGCATCGGGACTGGCCTTTCCTGAGGCCACCAGAGCGGGTCCCTGAGGTCGCCGTCGTAAGTCGACAGCACCTACCGCATCTCGATAAAATCCAGGAGGTTCTCCCCTCCAGGCGAGATGAGTCCCATTTGTGCTGAGGCGTCTCGAGGCTAATCAGACCAAACCTCTGGAACTTCCAAAGGGTCCTTCACAACCTTTCTGCAACTCAAGAAGTTGCCCAACATACCCGTCTCCACTCGAGAGGAAGCACGAGAGTCCCGCCGACATCCAGAGGAGCCCCGTTTCCGCCTCCTAGCTCGAGAGGAGGGATCCTTTCCCTGCGTGTTCGGCAAAGAATTCCAGGGGTTCCAGTCGCATCTCAAGAGGAGGCGCTCTCCACAGGAAAGGCGAGAGGAACTCCAGGGTCGTTCCACCATTCCAAGAGTCCCCCAGATGTCTCAGTCCTTTCCAGAGGAACTTGTTTACCCTGCACTGCCTCGACGTTCACGCGGAGGACCGACTCACACGATGGTGGCACGTGGGACAGCCCTGTGGGAAAGCCTCGTGGGAAAGCCTCGTGGGAAAGCCTCGAGGGAAAACAAGAAACCCCTTGATCAACCCAACGGGAAAATTGACTCTGCTCCTAATGCTCGGAGAAAAGCGCACGTGCATGCCCACATTGGAGACGAAGATGACTCCCCTGTGGAGACTCCAGTAGTACCCCAAGATCCATGTCAGCACTGGAGAGGAAACCTCAGGTTCGGGCACCGATTCCAAAAAAGGTCTTAGGCCCGGTCATCGACCGGAGAGGAATCCCGAGAGGCCCCTTAGCAACTCGCAAGTCGACTGGCATTACCTGAGCGGACCAGAGCGGGTTACATAAGTCCCGGTCGTAACTGGAGAGCACCTGCTGAAACTCAAGAAAACCCAGGAGGTTCTCCCTGCAGTCGAGATGAGGCCCATTTCCGCTGAGGCGTCTCGAGTCTAATCACACCTAACCTTTGAAACTTCCAAAGGGTTCTTCACACCCTTGCTGCAACTCAAGAAGATCCCCGACATACCTCTCTCCACTCGAGAGGAAGAACGAGAGTCACGCCCACATCCAGAGGAGCCCCGTTTCCGCCTCCTAGCTCGAGAGGAGGGATCCTTTCCCTGCATGGTCGGGAAAGAACTCCCGGCGTTCCTGTCTCATCTCAAGAGGAGGCGCTCTCCACAGGAAAGGCGAGAGGAACTCCAGGGTCGTGCCACCATTCCCAGAGTCCCCCAGATGTCTCAGTCCATTCCAGGGAAACCTGTTTTCCCTGCACTGCCTCGACTTTCAAGCCGAGGATCGACTCACACCACGGTGGCACGTGGGACAGCCCTGTGGGAAAGCCTCGTGGGAAAGCCTCGAGGGAAAGCCTCGAGGGAAAGCCACAGATCCCTTGATCCAAGCGAAGGGAAGCGTGACAGTTCTGCTACAGCTCGGAGGAAAGCGAACGTGCATGCCCCACGCGAGACGAGGACTGACTCCCCTGGGGAGACTCCAGAAGTACCGCAAGATGCATGTCAGCACTGGAGAGGAATCCTCAGGTTCCGGCACCGACTCCACACAATTAGGCCCGGCGTCGAAGGGAGAGGAATCCCGAGAGGCCCCGAGCAACTCGCATGGGGACTGGCCTTTCCTGAGGCCACCAGAGCGGGTCCCTGAGGTCCCCGTCGTAAGTCAAGAGCACCTGCCGCAACTCGAGAAAATCCAGGAGGTTCTCCCCTCCAGGCGAGATGAGACCCATTTCCACTCAGGTGTCTCGAGGCTAATCACACCTAACCCCTGGAACTTCCAAAGGGTCCTTCACACCCTTGCTACAACTCAAGAAGTTCCCCAACATATCTGACTCCACTCGAGAAGAAGCACGAGAGTCCCGCCCACATCCAGAGGAGCCCCGTTTCCGCCTCGTACCTCGCGGTCAGGTATCTTTTTCCTGTATGTTCCGGAAAGAATTCCAGGTGTTCCCGTCGCATCTCATGAGGAGGCGCTCTCCAAAGGAAAGGCGAGAGAAACTCCAGTGTTGTGCCATCATTCCAAGAGTCCCCCAGATATCTCAGTGTGCCGGGGTCCTGCCCCGCTGGATCCAGGGAATTCGACGGATGGACGGCGTTGACGTGGAAAGTCTTGTGTATTTATTAATGTAAGATGAGATTAAGAAATTATAGGGGTAGTAAGAAGATTAACTGGAGGAAAAAGGCTGAATAGCTAGGTTTACGCGGAAGGCCAATAAAATTCCCGACAAGGAATTTTCTGGCGGATTCTGGGAATGGTGGCACGACCCTCGAGTTCCTCTTGCCTTTCCTGTGGAGAGCGCCTCCTCTTGAGATGCGCCGGGAACGCCGGGAATTCCACGACCACACAGGGAAACGAACCCTCTCTCGATCTATCAGGAGGAAACGGGGCTCCTCTGGATGTGGGCGGGACTCTCGTGCTTTCTCTCGAGTGGAGACGGGTATGTCGGGGAACTTCTTGAGTTGCAGCAAGGGTGTGAAGGACCCTTTGGAAGTTCCAGAAGTTTAGGTGTGATTAGCCTCTAGACGCCTCAGCGGAAATGGGCCTCATCTCGCCTGGAGGGAGAACCTCCTGGATTTCTCGAGTTGCGGCAGGTGCTCTCGACTT
>NW_017218446.1:0-11910 GCF_001704415.2 Capra hircus | reverse complement strand
ACAAAGAGGCGTAGCCTGGCCCTGCTCTGACCCCCTAGGTTTGCTATAGGGAGGTGTGCCTAGAGGGCCCAGTTCCAAGCTGAGATCAGCCCTTTTCACCTCCCTCAGGCCCTGTGGAGGGGATTAGCGCTCACTGTCACTGTCTCAGAGCACTTAGGGAGAACTGTTTTTCCTAGAACCTGGCTGGCCTCCCCTCCCCAGCCTAGCTGACCAGCCCTGATTGTCAGGCACCTGTTTCCCTTGGAGACGGAACACTTGGCAGGGCTCTGAGTGGCCAGTTGAGGCCCCCGGGACACTGGCTCTCAGAGACAGAGCAGTGGGCCCTGGCAGACATGGGGGGCCTGCTGCCTGCCCTGGGATCCGCCTTCCAGCTGATGCTGGGGCATTGTGGGGCACTCTGCTGGTGGTTTGTGAGAGCTGGACACACGACTCAGGTCTCCCTGAGTTTCCCTGGGAGATCCTGGTATGTGCTATGCTGCTGGTTCTCACAGTAAAGAGATGGCACCATTCAGAACTGTGAAGTCGCTAAGGAAAAGTCTTCTGCCCATGAGGAAACCTGCAGAAAATGTAGTGAGAACGTTGGACCACGGCTCAGGCTGACGAAGCCCTCAAGCCGCCTCGGCTGAGGCCAGTCCTCCACGTTGCTAACCTTGTGCTTGTCGCCATGAACGCAAACCTGAGCGGGTCTTTGTTTCAGGACACGGTAGACTTCCTGGAGAATGCATGGAACGGCCAGTCTCCTTCCCTTTCCCAAGTTACTGATGCAAAACACACCTTCCAAGCATCAGAGGATGGTGGAGAACGACCTCAGAAGGAAGAAATGAGTGATTTGAAGAGCAATGTTGATTTTCCAGAAAGTCCAGAACCATCTGACAAGAAATCGAGAGAGCAAAGCAGCGAGTCCAGGAAAAGGAGGACCTGGGAGGAGGCCCGGAGCGGCCATGGCCTGCAAGGAGCCGGTCCTGGAAGACAGGGTGAACCGACGAAGATCAGAGAAAACCTGTTGACCATCTTCCCTTGCCTGAGCTCCTCAGAGACTGGGGGATGACGGGAACCCAGACATCCAGGATCCCAAGAAAGAGCTCCCAGGACGAATCACAAGTCTCCATGCTGAGGAAGCGTCCTGCGGTGTGAAAACTCACAGCTCGACAGTGAGATCCAGCTGCTGAGGCGGAAACTCAAAGCCTGCCTGATCTCCATGAAAGCCACATGATGCAAATTCACAGAAGGCTGTTCAAGAAGGAAGCGCGCTGTTTGCAATCCAAGAAGAAACTGCTCAGCGTCTGCGGAGAGCTGAACTCCGTGTGTCAGATCCGCAACCTCTCCAACAAGATAGCTGGAGACCTGAGCGAAGAATTGGAGACAACCGCTGCCTGCCATCCCAGGAGGTGCGCCTCTGCGAGGAAAGGGCTCAGGAAAGCTGGGTGGCCGCCGAGCGGATGGAGAGAGCGCTCAGCGAGCTGACCCGAGAGAACGCCCGCCTCAGGCAGCTGCTGGCCCAGGTCGAGTTCAACTCCCAGCTCTCCCCGAGGGGCCTTCATGCTCCTGCTGCTCCAGCCACAGCCCCAGGGGCCCGCAGGGCTCAGGGGAGCCCTGGGTCACGAGGCCCCCCGGCGAGGGGCAGGGTCCAGCCCTGAGGACGCAGAGGCGCGCTCCTGGCGATGGCAGGCAGCGGTTGTCCCCAGTTCTTCGCTCAGGTCTCCAGCTCTCTTCTTGCAGAGTTGCGGATCTGACACACGGAGTTCAGCTCTCCGCAGACGCTGAGCAGTTTCTTCTTGGATTGCAAGCAGCGGCTTCCTTCTTGAACAAGAGTCTACTGTGAAGTTGCGTCACCTGGCTGTCATGGAGATCAGGCAGGCTCTGGAGTTTCTGCCTCAGCAGCTGGATCTCACTGTCAAGCTGTGAATTTTCACACCGCAGGGACGCTTCCTCAGCGTGGAGACTTGTGATTTGTCCTGGGAGCACTCAAAACATCAGCCTGGGTTTTCCCTTTTTAAATTTGGAGACAACATCAGCCTGTGCTTTCCCTCTTTAAAGTTATCTCTGTTTTTCCCGTTAATTTTAGGCACTGTAACTTAATTGCTTGTTTTCTTCAAGTAGACAAAATTATAGTTTCTGAGAAGTTTTTCAATTTTTCATTTACTTGTATTTCTGTTGAAGTAATTTTGATCTGTGCGTTGATTTAGTTGTTATTATTTTTAAATGGATGCCAGAATTACTCTTATTCGTATAGCATTATAACTTCATGGTAGTAGTATTTAAATATACAGTCAGTAATATAATTCTCATCAAACCATAATATCTCCCCTGGACCTTTCAGTATATAAGTATTTTATTTGCTTTACCTTAAATGCCCATGATGCCGTCAAACATCCCTTAAGTTTGACATGGATGGAAAAGTGAATACAATACCAGACCATTTCAGTATACTATGGCTATTTTTAACAATCTGCAGAGGTAACTGAATTTTTGCCTTAGCTAACTTCAGTTGGTTTAAAAAAAAAACTGAAACAAAACAACACCACTTTCAAACTACATATGTTTGTCAGTGTACTCCTTCCTACATTCATAGTTTAGTAATAAATTCTTAAGATGGATCCTGAATATATAGATTGGAAGATTTAAGATTTGTAACAAGGTCTTTCTGTATAATCTGGTGGGCTGCCGTCTATGGGGTCTGCACAGAGTCGGAGACGACTGGAGGGACTTAGCAGCAGCAGCAGCACTTCATCCACATGGAGCAGGTGGAGGGACTGGAAGGAAGCTCTTTACCTGGCTGCGGCAGGGATGGGGAAGGGCCGAGGATGGGACCCCCAGGTGCCAGCCATAGGGAGGCTGCTCCCCACCCTGGGCCTGGAGGGAACTGGGGCCAGTGGTGTCATCTGAGTTCAGTGCAGGGTTCTCAGGGGACCAGAAAGGACTTCCAGCACCTTCCGTCCTGTTCTTCCATTTAATGCGGAGGCCAAAGGCGCCACACAAAGGGCCTGCTAGGGCAGGCAGAAGGCAGCCCTGGGAATATAACACAGCCCAGAAAAGTGCCTGATAGATCTGCCAGCACATTTGACTTTTTTTCTTTTGAGAGTTGTGAGTGAAGGTTTATTTGGGGCAAAAGGAGGTCTGTGCTGCCGGGAGGCAGCATCTCAGACAGCTCTGTGACTGCTCCAAAGCGGCAGTGGGGGAAAGTCAATATATCAGGGTTTGGAGAAGGGGAGCTCAATACTATGCAGGACTCGTTTTACAAATGGCTCTTTCTGAGTCATGAGGGTCTGATGCTAACAATACGGGATTTAGTGCTTCTTAGATATGAGGAGATGCAAGGATTGAGATCATAAATTCTGTTCCTAAAAACATCCAACAATCTAAAGATCTGTCCCGCCAGAATCCCTGGAGCACAGAGTGTGCCTCTTATTTGGACCTAAGTTTGTTTTGCTCATCTGCACCCTTTTCTTGAGTCAATATCTGTGGAGTTTCTCTGATGTTTATCATCGTTTGGGTATTTGGGATGCAGAGATGAAAAAAAAGGAGCTGAGGCTCTTGAGCACCATGGGTTACATTGTAGTGAGAGAAGAGTTCCACTCCTAAAGAAACAGAGACAGAGGGTGGTGACATTTGCTCTGGCAGATAATCCAGATAGGGTGGTGGGTTACCAGGGAGACCAGGCTGACGCCAGGAAGCTGACATGGATGCTGCAATCAAAGAGGCAGGAGGAGTTCCCCTGGGGAAGTCAAGGGGCAGAATGCTCCAGGCAGAGAAGGGGATTTATAAAGGCCTGTGAACCAGGTTTCAGGGCGTGGACACAGGGCAAGGTGACAGGGCAGAGGTGAAGCAGGCAGGGAGCAGACCCGTTGCACAGAGGGCTCTGCAATACAGAGTGCTGACCCCAGGGGAGGGGGCGGGCCCGGGGAACAGGGTGCAGGCTGAGGACACAGAGCCATGTGAGGTCTGCGCACATCTCAGTGGATGTGGGGAGGGCGGAAGCTGTGACATGGAGGGGATGGAATTGGGGGCAGAGGCTGTACGGGGGTTCTCACGAGCCCAGCAGGCTGGCTCTAGAGTGGCTGAGACAGAGGTGAAGGAGGACAGAGGGTGCTGTGTCTGGACACCTGCCGGGAGTCCATCAGTTAAGAGGAATAAGAAACAACACAGAGCTTTTTCTAATCCTTCTCTGTATCTTGGCTCTGCTTCACGTAACTCTTACAAAACTCTTGATTGGAAACCTGAGCAAATTCAGCCAAGTGTCACCATGTTTCACGGCATGAAAGCCTGCCTCTCTGAGGACTGGAGTGTGCTGTAGGCAGGCCCCTGGGCACTCCATGGGCTCTCGGCCATGCCCGAGGGTCCTCCGGACCAGGCGGTCTCCCCTCCCAGGTGCCCCCACAACAGGGGCTCCAAGGACAGGAACAGGAGGGGCTGGAGGTGAAGACCAGGTTTTACTCCTGCAGAGCATGGCCCTGGAAGGGACAGCCTAGAAGTGGCTCATGAAGATAGCGGATACTCACTGTTGGCGCTGCACCAGGCTCTCAAGCAGGCTGGAGAGGGGGTGGGGTGGGAGATCTGGGAGGGCTCTCTGGAAGAGGTGGCCCTGAGCTGATGACTGAAGGATGAGCAGGGATTATCTCCAGTGCTTTTCACACAGTCAGGGACATGGGGGACTTCCCAGCTGACTCAGTGGGTAAAGAATCTGCCTGCAATGCTGGAGATTAAAGGAGAGGCAGGTTCAGTTCCTGGGTTGGGAAGATCCCCTGGGGAAGGGCACGGCAACCCACTCCAGTATTCCTCCTAGAGACTCCATGGACAGAGTAGCCCGGTGGGCTAGGGCCACAGGGTGGCAGAGAGACAGAGAGGACTGAAGTGGCTGAGCAGGCTCCCATGCAGGGGCGTGTGAGTCACTTGCAGATAGTGTCCCAGAGCAGATTCCAACTCACCAGGTCTTGGGTCAGCCTGAGTCCCTGCACTGCCCCACCGCCCCATGATGTGTATAGTGGGTCAGGACGTGGAACAGCAAGGAACTTTAGGTGGTTATGGAGCAGGCGTGCGTGGGGCCAGTGAAAGGGGAAGGGGCATTTCTGGCACAAGGCTCAGCACTGGCAGAAATGCAAGGACACGGAACAGCCTGGTCCAAGTGAGCAGGCGAGCTTGTGCAATGAGCTTCCCGGGGCCCAGAAACTCGATCCTAGGAGGACAGGGCCGGAATGGGAAGCTGAACTCCTGTCTAACTTGTGCACACACTCTGTTCCCACTTGCCCTGTTTACTGCTGCCTTCCGCCACGGGGACATGCTGTCCTTACAACAACAGTGCACGTTTCAGAGGAGCTCGAGGAACCACAGGGCTTCCTAGGCAGCCACAGTCTTGAAAATCTGCTTGCAAGGCAGGAATGCAGGAGATGCGGCTTAGATCCCTGGGGCTGGAATATCCCCTGGAGAAAGAAATGGCATCCCACTCCAGTATTCTTGCCTGCAGAATCCCATGGAGAGAGGAGCCTGGAGGGCTATAGTCCATGAGGCTGCAAAGAGTCAGACACAGCTGAGTGACTGAGGAACCACAGACATAAGGTCCCTCAAGGGAGGCCAGCCATAGAGGACCCACTCAGGCCAGGCACAGACACAGCTTTGCAAGTTAGAACACCCCTTAACCTGGAGATAAATCAATAGATTCAGAGCACAGACACAAGTTCATTTGTTCCCTGAATGGGATATTTGACAGCACTCTTATCTGTGCGGCTAGTAGACACATGAAATGCACACACATCTTATATGCAAGGAGAATTGGTGCTTTCAAACTGTGGTTCTGGAGAAGACTCTTGAGAGTCCCTTGGACAGCAGGGAGATCAAACCAGTCAATCCTCAAGGAAATCAACCCTGAATGCTCTTAGGAAGGACTGATGCTGAAGCTCCAATACTTTGACCACTTGCTGTGAAGAGCTGGCTCGTTGAAAAAGACCCTGATGATGGGAAAGATTGAAGGCAGGAGGAGAAGGGGATGGCAGAGGATGAGATGGTTGGATGGCATCATTGACTCAATGGACATGAGTTTGAGGAAACTCCAGGAGATAATGAAGGACAGATGAGCCTGGCATGCTGCAGTCTATGGGGTCACAAAGAGTCAGGCACCACTTAGCCACTGAACCTCAACAACAAAACAAACACATTTTGACCCTCTTTTGCAAGGTGAAGCAATGTATATTATGCTAGGTCTGTTTGTTTGCTCTGAGGGTAAGCCCCCAGTTATGTATATTTGTGCTAAGTCACTTCACCCGTGTCTCACTCTATGACATGCCAGGAACTGCAACCTGCCAGGCTCCTCTGTCCATAGAGAGTCACCAGGCAAGAATACTGGAGTGGGTTGCCACCCAGGCACCGAACCCTCGTCTCCTATGTCTCCTGCATTGTCAGCCAGGGCCTTTACCACTAGCGCCTCCTAGGAAGCCCTCACTATACTGACCATGTGGTTTGCTTTCTCCTTTCAACCTACAAAATACTCAACTGACAAATACCCCAGCTAGAAGTTTCCAGAAGCTTCCTAGGACACATCCTGAGCCATTCTCTCATGCAAAAACAAACAAACAAAAAAAGACACAGACACACACACAGTTTTAAGCCTTCCTCTTCTCTTCCCTCTGGAAGGCAGCCCCACTCATTCAAGATAAGTTCTCTGCAAACAGGCCCTTGTCTATCTCCTGCCTCTCCAAACAGGCCCTCCTTTGTCTCTCCCATCTTTTTCTCTGCTCTCTGCCACTCTCTCCATGCCGTTCTCCCCATCCGAACTCATCGCAGTTTACATTAGGACACAATCACTGTCCACTTAGACCATTGCAAGAACCTCTCTGCTCACAGCCTCATTCCCAAATCCCTACAACATCTAACCTCCCGACACCATGCCACCAGAGTAACCTCCTGAAAGCGTGCACACGGTATGATCCTGAGAGCTTCTGCTCTCAGAAGACACGATTCTCCATCTTTATCACTGGGGATCATGCACGGAGCCATCAACCTGAGAGAAAGAAAATTTGATGAGTCAATTGCGAGCCTGCCTGGCACATCACGTCAGTCACATTCGACTCTTTGTGGCCCATCGGGCTTCTCTGTCCATGGGATTCTCCCGGAAGCCAGTGTGAGGAATTCCACCCGTGACAAGGTCATGCGGCAGAGACCTGATGGGCAGGGTCGATTCTGATCTCAGGTTTTCCCCCTGGCATTTCCTGAGCATGTATCCCAAAAAATAAGAATCTGCCTGCTTTTCCACTCTTCTGACATTCTCTGGGAAAAGTTAATTCAGGGGTTTAGTCTTCTGCATTTGAAAGAGTGTTTCAATCCAAAAACCCCTCTGATGGCTTTCTAGCCTGCCTGCAGGACTCCTACAGCTGTGCATGTGATTGTTTGAGTCCTCCTGACCTTAGGAGGCACAGGAAGCTTAAAACATCCTAGGAATGTAGGGGCTTCCAAGGAGTCAAAGCTTTAGAATACGACTGATTAAAGGTTTCATTTGTTGAGCCAATACTTGCTGCCTAACTTTCATATCCTTTGTTTTTAGATATAGTTGGTATATCGAAAAATAAGTAGTAGACCTGGTATTAGCAACATTAGATCTTTGAGTTAAGTACCTTCTTTGTTATAACCCACTGTGCCTTTGTTCTATAGAGATGTAACTTTAGTGCTTTAAGGAGATGCAGATTAAAGAAAAACACTTAGGGCAAATGAAATTAACATTCATTAAGGAAGAGAGCCAAAAAGTGTTAACAAGCCTCTTGGCCAGAAGATAATGTAAATCACCTGAGACCTTTTGTATACAAAAAGATATACAGAAAGAGTCTGGGCGGCTAAGGCTACATAATTTTGTATTCCCCAAGATCTCTATGTATAATCAAAAGCATAAAAGGCCTTGAAGGACAATAGAAGGAGAGCCAGTCGCTGGACTGGTTCCCTCCATGTCTCCTCTTTACTCTAATTTGAGGCTGAATTCCCATCGGGGGCGTGGAGGCTCACTATGTCTACTTACTTGTCCGGCTTTAAGATCCTTAAGAGAGAGCCCAAGGCAGGGCACTCTCTGATATTCAAACGGGCGCCGGCGGCCTAATGTGGATGGTGCAAGCTCCTTGTCTGGAACTTTATTGGTTTTCCACGTACCCAAGTTAATCAGCCTCTTCTCCTCACTTAATTTTCCTACTATACTATTTCTTCCTAATCTGATCTTACATTAATAAATAAATAAGTCTTTCCTCGCCAACGCCGTCTCCACCTCGAATTCCCTGGATCCACCGGGGCTGGACCCTGGCAGGATTCTCCAGACAAGAGTCCTGGAATGCATTGCCATGCCCTACTCCAAGCAATCAAAGCCTTATCTCTTATGCCTCCTGAATCCGCTGACAAGTCTACTAGGGACTCTGTTTAAGTCCAAATCCAAGCTTCCTCGTATGTCTTTTGGGACTCTTTAAGACCTGGCCCCTGTGGATACCACAGCTCCATCTTAACACCCTTCATAGTTTCATGCTGTTCTCATTACTGAACTGGATCAACCCCTGAATTCACCCATCAATGTCCTGCCTGTGAGCCTTTCCACATCAGCTTCTGTACAATGAGACTATTATTTTATGCTTCCTGCCTCCACACACGAAACACACCTTGAGTGTCTCAGCTCAGGGCTTCCTGCCTTCAGATGGCCTTTCCTGGGGCCATAGCCCACTTAAGTCTCCTTCACCTGGCGGTCCACAGTCTCAGTGAGCCTCCCAGGCAGGCCCTTAGATCTCCGTTGTTCCCTGACTTGTCCAGCTCCTTTGTCAGATGACAAAGTCCTTTTGTCTCTACTCACTGCAGCCTGAGGCTGAGCATGTCACTGATGTCTGAGGGTGACTCTCCTAGGGTGTATGTGAGTAGATGGGAGAACTTCATCTGAGGAATGAGCTGGGGAAAGTGCAGGCTCAGTCGTGTATGTCTGATGAGCAGTTTGGGGGTGCAGAAGGTGAACATATGTCTGATGAACACTTGGTGGGGGGGAGCTGGCAAAATACGACCTATAGGAGAGAGCAAAGGGTCTCCTGGGAGAGTCTCCTGCTACAAGAGTTCTGTTTCATGCTGTTGTTTGATGAGCTGATGGCCTTCTACTTCCCAAGAAACCCAGATAGGAGGTGAGGAGTGCCTGGTATGAGAGAAGGACGGCACTGGGAGGAAAAGCCCTCTGGAAAGTACTGTGGAGGTTGGGCTTCTCTGGTGGGCTCAGAGGTAAAGAATCTGCCTGCCAACACAGGGGACCCGGGTTCGATCCCTGGTCCGGGATGTTCCTGCACGCTGCGGGGCAGCTTAGCCTGGGAGCCACGTCTACTGAAGCCCGTGCTCCCAGAACCTGGGCCCTGCAAGAGAAGGCCTGCAGTGAGAAGGGCTGCACACCACAGCCAGAGAGTAGCGCCTGCTCCTGGCCACGAGAAAAGCCCCGCACAGCAGTCAGGGCCCGGTACAGCCGTCAGTGCTGTGGTCTGCTTAGTCGTTCAGTCGTGTCCGACTGTCTGCCACCCCTTACACTGCTGCCCACCAGGCTCCTCTGTCCAAGGGGGTCTCCAGGCACGAATACTGGAGTGGGTTGCCATGCCCTCCTCCAGGGGAATCTTTCCAACTCAGGGATCGAACCCAGGTCTCCCACTGTGTGCAGATTCTTTACCAGCTGAGCTACCAGGGAAGCCCCGCAGTCATGAACAAGCATGTGCCATGTGAAAGTCGCTCAGGCCTGTCCCACTCTTTGTGACCCCATGGGCTATACAGTCCATGGGATTCTCCAGGCCAGAACACGGGAGTGGGTAGCCTTTCCCTTTTGCAGCGGATCTTCCCAACCCAGGAATCCCGCGGGGTCTCCACACTGCAGAAGGATTGTTTACCAACTGAGCTATCACGGAACCCACATAAATTAATATACATAGATAAATACATATTTTATAAGAAACATAGATACATAGATATAAATATATATATATTCTGAGAAGTACATACATATACGCATGTAAGTACGATGGGGTAAGGAAAGTGCGATGTGTCCCCATCCCCTCTGAGGGCCATGGTGCTCCTGTGGGCTCACACTGCCCCATCGCCCATCACACACGCACGCACGCCATGCCACCACTCTCCCTTCTAGCTCGTTCTTGCCCGGTCTCTTCATCCCTCAAAGCTGCATCTTCTTCGCTTGCCCTGCTTGGAGGCTGGGACCCAGTGAGCGCTCACTGAACAGCAACGCTCTTCTCCGGAGCATTATCTCCCACTAGGAGCCAGGGGCCTTCATTGCTTGCAGGATGAGATTCACTGTTGAGTGTGCAATGTGAAAGTGGGTGGCTGACACGTGTACACAGATACCCCGCCTTAGTGTCGCTGCGGAGAAAGGAGCCCCAGACCAGCGTGGGGAGTCTGTTCCCTTCGCAGCACGCCACTTGGTGACGAAGTGTCCTTTATTCAGGTCAGTACAAAACTTCATCCAGTTGATCTCTTCCCGACAGCCTTTGAGGGGAGGCGGCTGAGAATGCTCGCGCTCTCCAACTCTATCCTTAGGCGTTTAAAGATGGAGCCATCATCCTCACATGAACCCTTGGCAAAGCTCTCCGCGGTTACACACTAGGAAGCTTTGAGAACAAGAAATAGTGCGATGAATATACCAAACGTTGCATCCATTTCGCCTTCAGGACGCTTGTCATTGTATTAGCCAATTAAACTGCAATTCCTGGCTGAAAGTGTCATTCTTGTCATAACTTTTTCACATGCAAATCTCTTTCCACAGAAAATCTTCTTAAAGAACTTGAAGGTATTTCCTGAGAGAATCCAAGAGGAAGTTCTGTGCTGAAAGGAAAAATAACAGGATGCACCTTTCCAGCAATGAACACAAGATCGTTGCCCATGGTTTTAGTTTCCAATGGGCTTTGCTTTATTACTCTGTTATTGCTTGAGGTCAGAAATACTTACCTTACTTAAATTGAAAGCAACTGCTCTATCTACTCAGAACACAAGGATGAATTCAAAACTTCTTAGATGTCGTTTAATGGTTCTTATGTTTGTTTGATTGAGCATCAAGCATTCAGAGAGACTATAATTTTTAACTAAAGGACATGCAGTCCTTTGGTTGAAGCATAACTTTGGTCATATGAACTTAATAACTACAAATGCTGATTATTCTTTCCTGGCTTATTTACTCAGTTCAGTTCAGTTCAGTCGCTCCGTCGTATCCGACGCTTTGCGACCCTCATGAATTGCAGCACGCCAGGCCTCCTTGTCCAAAACCAGCTCCCGGAGTCCACCCAAACTCATGTCCATCGAGTTGGTGATGCCATCCAGCCATCTCATCCTCTGTCGTCCCCTTCTCCTCCTGCCTCTAATCCCTCCCAGCATCAGTCTTTTCCAATGAGTCAACTCTTTGCATGAGGTGGCCAAAGTATTGGAGTTTCAGCTTTAGCATCAGCCCTTTCAAAGAACACCCAGGACCGATCTCCTTTCCAGCGGACTGGTTGGATCTCCTTGCAGTCCAAGGACTCTTAAGAGTCTTCTCCAACACCACAGTTCAAAAGCATCAGTTCTTCAGTGCTCAGCTTTCTTCACAGTCCAACTCTCACATCCATACGTGACCACTGGAAAAACCATAGCCTTGACTAGACGGACCTTTGTTGGCAAAGTAATGTCTCTGCCTTTGAGTATGCTATCTAGGTTATATATAATAAATATATAACTTTCTTTCCAAGGAGTAAGTGTCTTTTAATTACATGGCTGCAATCACCATCTGCAGTGATTTTGGAGTCCCAAATATAAAGTCTGACACTGTTTCCACTGTTTCTCCATCTATTTCCCATGAAGTGATGGGGCCAGATGACATGATCTTGGTTTTCTGAATACTGAGCTTTAAGCCAACTTTTTCACTCCCTTTTTCACTTTCATCAAGAGGCTTTTTGA
>NW_017218445.1:0-11910 GCF_001704415.2 Capra hircus | reverse complement strand
GTCGCATCTCAAGTGGAGTGCGGCACCCCCACAGCAAGGAAAGGCGAGAGAACTCCAGGTTGTGCCACCTTCCCAGAGTCGCACCAGAGTGTCTCAAGTCCATTCCAGGGAAACCTTTTCCCTGCAGCTGCCATCTACTTCAAGCGAGATCGCTCACACCACTGGTGGCTACGGGGAACAGCCCTGTGGGAGCAAGTCCTGTCGGGGGCTGGAAAGCCTCGAGGGAAAGCCACAGATTGCCTTGTATCCTACGGTGTCCAGGGAAGCGGACACTGCTGCCTACAGCTCGGCGAATGGATAAGCGCACGTGCATCGCCCGCCATTCTCGAGACGAGATGAGGACTGACTCCCCTGCGGAGACTCCAGAAGTAACCCAAGATCCATGTCAGCACTGGAGAGGAATCCTCAGGTTCCGGCAATGACTCCACACAAGGTTTTAGGCCCCAGCATCAAACGGGAGAGGAATCCCGAGAAGTCCCCGAGCAACTCGCATGGGGACTGGCCTTTCCTGAGGCCACCAGAGCGGGTCCCTGAGGTCCCCATCGTAAGTCGAGAACACTGCCGCAACTCGAGAAAATCCAGGAGGTTCTCCCCTCCAGGCGAGATGAGGCCCATTTCCGCTGAGGCGTCTCATAGGGCTAATCACACCTAAACTCTGGAACTTCCAAAGGGTCCTTCACACCCTTGCTGCAACTCCAAGAAGTTCCCCGACATACCCGTCTCCACTCAAGAGGAACACGAGACTCCCGCCCACTTCCAGAGTGGCCGCATTTCCGCCTGCTAGCTCGAGAGGATGGATCCTTTCCCTGCGTGGTAGGGAAAGAATTCCAAGCGTTCCCGTCACATCTCAAGAGGAGGTGCTCTCCACAGGAAAGGCGAAAGGAACTTCAGGATCAGGACCCATTCCAGGAGTCCCCCAGATTTCTCAGTTCATTCCAGGCAAACCTGTTTTCCCTGCACTGCCTCGACTTTCAAGCCGAGGTCAACTCACACTACGGTGGCACGGGGGACAGCCTTGTGGGAAGCCTCGTGGGAAAGCCTTGTGGGAAAGCCTCGAGGGAAAGCCACAGATCCCTTGATCCACGCGAAGGGAAGCATGACACTGCTGCTACAGCTCGGGAGAAAAGCGCACGTGCATGCCCCCACTCGAGACGAGGACTGACTCCCATGGGGAGACTCCAGAAGTACCCCAAGATCCATGTCGGCACTGGAGAGGAATCCTCAGGTTCCGGCACCGACTCCACACAATGTCTGAGGCCCCGGCTTCGATGGGAGAGGAATCCAGAGTGGCCCCGAGCAACTCGAATGGGGACTGGCCTTTCCTGAGGCCACCATAGCGGGTCCCTGAAGTCCCGATCGTAAGTCGAGAGCACCTGCCGCAACTCGAGAAAATCCAGGAGGTTCTCCCCTTCAGGCGAGATGAGGCCCATTTCCGCTGAGGCGTCCTGAGGCTAATCACACCTGACCTCTGGAACATCCAAAGGGTCCTTCACACCTTTGCTGCAACTCAAGAAGTTCCCCAACATACCCGTCTCCACTCGAGAGGAAGCACGAGAGTCCCGACCACATCTAGAGGTTCCCCGTTTCCACCTCCTAGCTCGAGAGGAGGGATACTTTCCCTGCGTGCTCGGGAAAGAATTCCCGGCGTTCCTGTCGCAACTCAAGAGGAGGCGCTCTCCACAGGAAAGGCGAGAGGAACTCCGGGGTCATGCCAGTATTCCCAGAGTCCCCCAGATGTCTCAGTCCATTCCAGGGAAACCTGTTTTCTCTGCACTGTTTTGCTTTCAAGCCGAGGATAGACTCACACCACGGTGGCACGTGGGACAGCCCTGTGGGAAAGCCTCGTGGGAAAGCCTCGTGGGAAAGCCTCGAGGTAATGCCACAGATCCCTTGTTCCACGCGAAGGGAAGCGTGACACTGCTGGCTACAGCTCGGGAGGAAATCGCACGTGTATGCCCCCACTCGAGACGAGGACTGACTCCGCTGGGGAGACTCCAGAAGTACCCCAAGATCCATGTCAGCACTGGAGAGGAAACCTCAGGTCTGGCACCGACTCCACAGCAGATCTTAGGCCCCGATATCGACGGGAGACGAATCCCGAGAGGCCCCCGAGAGGCCCCCGAGCAACTCGCAAGGGGACTGGCCTTTCCTGAGGCCACCAGAGCGGGTCCCTGAGGTCCCCGTCGTACGTCGAGAGCACCTGCCGCAACTCGAGAAAATCCAGGAGGTTCTCGCTCCAGGCGAGATGAGGCCCATTTCCGCTGAGGCGTCTCGAGGCTAATCACACCTAAACTCTGGAACTTCCAAAGGGTCCTTCACACCCTTGCTGGAACTCAAGAAGTTCCGCAACATTCCCGACTCCAATCGAGAGGAAGCACGAGAGTCCCGCCCACATCCAGAGGAGCCCCGTTTCCGCCTCCTAGCTCGGGAGGAGGGATCCTTTACCTGCGTCGTCGGGAAAGAATTCCCGGCGTTCCCGTCGCATGTCAAGAGGAGGCGCTCTCCACAGGAAAGGCGAGAGGAACTCCAGGGTCGTGCCACCATTCCCAGAGTCAACCAGATGTCTCAGTCCTTTCCAGGGAAACCTGTTTTCCCTGCACTGACTCGACTTTCAAGCCGAGTGTCGACTCACACCACGGTGGCACGTGGGACAGCCCTGTGGGAAAGCCTCGTGGGAAAGCCTCGTGGGAAAGCCTCGAGGGAAAGCCACAGATCCCTTGATCCAAGCGAAGGGAAGTGTGACACTGCTGCTACAGCTTGGGAGGAAAGCAGCACGTGCATGCCCCCACTCGAGTTGAGGACTGACTCCCCTGGGGAGACTCCAGAAGTACCCCAAGATCCATGTCAGTACTTGAGCGAAATCCTCAGGTTATGGCACCGACTCCACACAAAGGTCTTAGGCCCCGGCATCGACGCGAGAGGAATCCCGAGAGGCCCCCGAGCAACTCGCATGGGGACTGGCCTTTCCAGAGGCCACCATAGCGTGTCCCTTAGGTCCCCGTCATAAGTCGATAGCAACTGTCGCAACTCGAGAAAATCCAGGAGGTTCTCCCCTCCACGCGAGATGAGGCCCATTTCCGCTGAGGCGTCTCGAGGCAAATCACACCTAAACTCTGGAACTTCCAAAGGGTCCTTCACACCATATCTGCAACTCAAGAAGTTCGCCGACATAACCGTCTCCACTCGAGAGAAAGCACGAGAGTCCCGCCCACATCCAGAGGAGCCCCGTTTCCGCCTCCTAGCTCGTGAGGAGGGATCCTTTCCCTGCGTGGTTGGGAAAAAATTCCCGGCATTCCCGTCGCATCTCAAGAGGAGACGCTCTCCACAGGAAAGGCGAGAGGAACTCCAGGGTCGTGTGACCTTTCCAGAGTCCCCAAGATATCTCAGTCCATTCCAGGGAAACCTGTTTTCCCTGCACTGCCTCGACTTTCAAGCTGAGGATCGACATCGACACACTCCACGGTGGCACGTGGGACAGCCCTGTGGGAAAGCCTCGTGGGAAAGCCTCGTGGGAAAGCCTCGAGGGAAAGCCTCCAGGGAAGTACCCCAAGATCCATGTCAGCACTGGAGAGGAAACATCAGGTTCCGGCACTGACTCCACACAGGTCTTAGGCCCCGGCATTGACGGGACAGGAATCCCGAGAGGCCCCCGAGCAACTCGCATGGGGACTGGCCTTTCCTGAGGCCACCAGTACGGGTCCCAGTGGTCCCCGTCGTAAGTCGAGAGCACCTGCCGCAACTCGTGAAAATCCAGGAGGTTCTCCCCTCCAGGCGAGATGAGGCCCATTTCCGGTGAGGCGTCTGGAGGCTAATCACACCTATCCTCTGGAACTTCCAAAGGGTCCTTCACACCCTTGCTGCAACTCAAGAATTTCCCTGACATACCCGTCTCCACTCGAGAGGAAGCACGAGAGTCCCGCCCACATCCAGAGGAGCCTCGTTTCCATCTCCTAGCTCGAGAGGAGGGATCCTTTCCCTGCGTGTTCGGGAAAGAATTCCCGGCGATCCCGTCGCATCTCAAGAGCAGGCGCTCTCCACAGGAAAGGCGAGAGGAACTGCAGGTTCGTGCTACCATTCCCAGAGTCCCCCAAATGTCTGCGTCCATTCCAGGGAAACCTGTTTGCCCTTCACTGCCTTGACTTTCAAGCCGAGGATCGACTCACACCACGGTGGCACGTGGTACAGCCCTGTGGGAAGGCCTCGTGGGAAAGCCTCGTGGGAAAGCCTCGTGGGAAAGCCTCGTGGGAAAGCCTCGAGGGAAAGCCACAGATCCCTTGATCCACGCGAAGGGAAGCGTGACACTGCTGCTACAGCTCAGGAGGAAATCGCACGTGCATGCCCTCACTCGAGACGAGGACTGACTCCACTGGGGATACTCCAGAAGTACACCAAGATCCATGTCAGCACTGGAGAGGAATCCTCAGGTTCCGGCACCGACTCCACACAAGATCTTAGGGCCCGGCATCACCGGGAGAGGAATCCCGAGAGGCCCCCGAGCAACTCGCATGTCGACTGGCCTTTCCTGAGGACACCAGAGCGGGTCCCTGAGGTCCCTGTCGTAAGTCGAGAGCACCTGCCGCAACTCGAGAAAATGCAGGAGGATCTACCCTCCAGGCGAGATGAGGCCCATTTCCGCTGAGGCGTCTGGAGGCTAATCACATCTAACATCTGGAACTTCCAAAGGGTCCTTCACACCCTTGCTGCAACTCAAGAAGTTCCCCGACATACCCGTCTCCACTCGAGAGGAAGCACGAGAGTCCCACCCACATCCAGAGGAGACCCGTTTCCGACTCCTAGCTCGAGAGGAGGGATCCTTTCCCTTCGTGGTGGGGAAAGAATTCCCAGCGTTCCTGTCGCATCTCAAGAGGAGGCGCTCTCCACAGGAAAGGCGAGAGGAAATCCAGGGTCGTGCCACCATTCCCAGAGTCCCCCAGATGTCTCAGTCCATTGCAGGGAAACCTGTTTACCCTGCACTGCCTCGACTTTGAAGCCGAGGATCCACTCACACCTCGGTGGCACGTGGGACAGCCCTGTGGGAAAGCCTCGTGGGAAAGCCTCGTGGGAAAGCCTCGAGGGAAAGCCACAGATCCCTTGATCCACGCGAAGGGAAGCGCGACCCTGCTGCTACAGCACGAGAGTAAAGCGCACGTGCATGCCCCCACTCGAGACGAGGACTGACTCCCCTGGGGAGACTCCAGAAGTACCCCAAGATCCATGTCAGCAGTGGAGAGGAATCCTCTGGTTCCAGCACCGACTCCACACAAGATCTTAGGCCCCGGCATCAACGGGAGAGGAATCCCGAGAGGCCCCCGAGACACTCGCATGGGGACTGGCCTTTCCTGAGGCCACCAGAGCGGGTCCCTGAGATCCCCGTCGTAAGCCGAGACCACCTGCCGCAACTCGAGAAAATCCAGGAGGTTCTCCCCTCCAGGCGAGATGAGGCCCATTTCCGCTGAGACTTCTCGAGTCTAATCACACCTAAACTCTGGAACTTCCAAAGGGTCCTTCACACCCTTGCTGCAACTCAAGAAGTTCCCCGACTTACCCGGCTCCACTCGAAAGGAAGCACGAGACTCCCGCCCACATCCAGAGGAGACCCGTTTCTGCCTCCTAGCTCGAG
Organism: Capra hircus; assembly: GCF_001704415.2. NCBI lineage: Eukaryota > Metazoa > Chordata > Mammalia > Artiodactyla > Bovidae > Capra > Capra hircus. The sequence continues at coordinate 6,290 of NW_017218445.1, read as the reverse complement.
AGGAGGGATCCTTTCCCTGCGTGGTCGGGAAAGAATTCCCGGCGTTCCCGTCGCATCTCAAGAGGAGGCACTCTCCACAGGAAAGGCGAGAGGAACTGCAGGGTCGTGCCACCATTCCCAGAGTCCCCCAGATGTCTCAGTCCATTCCAGGGAAACCTGTTTTCCCTGCACTGCCTCGACTTTGAAGCCGAGGATCGACTCACACCACGGTGGCACGTGGGACAGCCCTGTGGGAAAGCCTCGTGGGAAAGCCTCGTGGGAAACCCTCGAGGGAAAGCTACAGATCCCTTGATCCACTCGAAGGGAAGCGCCACACTGCTCCTACAGCTCGGGAGGAAAGTGCACGTGCATGCCATCACTCGAGACGAGGCCTGACTCCCCTGGGGAGACTCCAGAAGTACCCCAAGATCCATGTCAGCACTGGAGAGGAATCCTCAGGTTCCGGCACCGACTCCACACAAGATCTTAGGCCCCAGCATCGAGGGTAGAGGAATCCCGAGAGGCCCCCGAGCAACTTGCATGGGGACTGGCCTTTCCTGAGGCCACCAGAGCTGGTCCCTGAGGTCCCCGTCGTAAGTCGAAAGCACCTGCCGCAACTCGAGAAAATCCAGGAGGTTCTCCCCTCCAGGCGAGATGAGGCCCATTTCCGCTGAGGCGTCTCGAGGCTAATCACACCTAACCTCTGGAACTTCCAAAGGGTCCTTCACACCCTTGCTGCAACTCAAGAAGTTCCCCGACATACCCGTCTCCGCTCGAGAGGAAGCACGAGAGTCCTGCCCACATCCAGAGGAGCCCCGTTTCCGCCTCCTAGCTCGAGAGGAGGGATCCTTTCCCTGCGTGGTCGGGAAAGAATTCCCGGCTTTCCCGGCGCATCTCATGAGGAGGCGCTCTCCACAGGAAAGGCAAGAGGAACTCGAGGGTCTTGCCACCATTCCCAGAGTCCCCCAGAAAATTCCTTGTCGGGAATTTTATTGGCCTTCCGCGTAAACCTAGCTATTCAGCCTTTTTCCTCCAGTTAATCTTCTTACTACCCTATAATTTCTTAATCTCATCTTACATTAATAAATACACAAGACTTTCCACGTCAACGCCGTCCATCCATCGAATTCCCTGGATCCAGCGGGGTTGGACCCCGGCACACTGAGATATCTGGGGGACTCTTGGAATGATGGCACGACACTGGAGTTTCTCTCGCCTTTCCTGTGGAGAGCGCCTCCTCTTGAGATGCGACGGGAACACCGGGAATTCTTTCCGGAACATACAGGGAAAGGATACCTGACCGCGAGGTACGAGGCGGAAACGGGGCTCCTCTGGATGTGGGCGGGACTCTCGTGCTTCCTCTCGAGTGGAGTCAGGTATGTTGGGGAACTTCTTGAGTTGTAGCAAGGGTGTGAAGGACCCTTTGGAAGTTCCAGGGGTTAGGTGTGATTAGCCTCGAGACGCCTGAGCGGAAATGGGCCTCATCTCGCCTGGAGGGGAGAACCTCCTGGATTTTCTCGAGTTTCGGCAGGTGCTCTTGACTTACGACGGGGACCTCAGGGACCCGCTCTGGTGGCCTCAGGAAAGGCCAGTCCCCATGCGAGTTGCTCGGGGGCCTCTCGGATTCCTCTCCCTTCGACGCCGGGGCCTAAGACCTTGTGTGGAGTTGGTGCCGGAACCTGAGGATTCCTCTCCAGTGCTGACATGCATCTTACGGTACTTCTGGAGTCTCCCCAGGGGAGTCAGTCCTCGTCTCGAGTGGGGGCATGCACGTTCGCTTTCCTCCCGAACTGTAGCAGAACTGTCACGCTTCCCTTCCCTTGGATCAAGGGATCTGTGGCTTTCCCTCGAGGCTTTCCCAGGAGGCTTTCCCACGCGGCTTTCCCACAGGGCTGTCCCACGTGCCACCGTGGTGTGAGTCGATCCTCGGCTTGAAAGTCGAAGCAGTGCAGGGAAAACAGGTTTCCCTGGAATGGACTGAGACATCTGGGGGACTCTGGGAATGGTGGCACGACCCTGGAGTTCCTCTCGCCTTTCCTGTGGAGAGCGCCTCCTCTTGAGATGAGACAGGAACGCCGGGAGTTCTTTCCTGACTATGCAGGGAAAGGATCCCTCCTCTCGAGCTAGGAGGCGGAAACGGGGCTCCTCTGTATGTGGGCGGGACTCTCGTTCTTCCTCTCGAGTGGAGAGAGGTATGTAGGGGATCTTCTTGAGTTGCAGCAAGGGTGTGAAGGACCCTTTGGAAGTTCCAGAGGTTAGGTGTGATTAGACTCGAGACGTCTCAGCGGAAATGGGCCTCATCTCGACTGCAGGGGAGAACCTCCTGGGTTTTCTCGAGTTTCAGCAGGTGCTCTCCAGTTACGACCGGGACTTATGTAACCCGCTCTGGTCCGCTCAGGTAATGCCAGTCGACTTGCGAGTTGCTAAGGGGCCTCTCGGGATTCCTCTCCGGTCGATGACGGGGCCTAAGACCTTTTTTGGAATCGGTGCCCGAACCTGAGGTTTCCTCTCCAGTGCTGAAATGGATCTTGGGGTACTACTGGAGTCTCCACAGGGGAGTCATCTTCGTCTCCAATGGGGGCATGCACGTGCGCTTTTCTCCCGAGCATTAGGAGCAGAGTCAATTTTCCCGTTGGGTTGATCAAAGGGTTTCTTGTTTTCCCTCGAGGCTTTCCCACTTGGCTTTCCCACGAGGCTTTCCCACAGGGCTGTCCCACGTGCCACCATCGTGTGAGTCGGTCCTCCGCGTGAACGTCGAGGCAGTGCAGGGTAAACAAGTTCCTCTGGAAAGGACTGAGTCATCTGGGGGACTCTTGGAATGGTGGAACGACCCTGGAGTTCCTCTCACCTTTCTTGTGGAGCGTGCCTCCTCTTGAGATGCGACAGGTACGACAGGAATTCTTTCCCGGCCAATCAGGGTAAGCATCCCTCACATTGAGCTAGGAGGGGGAATTGGGGCTCCTCTGGATGTGGGTGGTACCCTGGTGATTCCTATGTAGTGGCGACGGGTCTCTTCTGGATCTTCTTGAGTTGCAACAAGGGTGTGAAGGACCCTTTGGAAATTCCAGAGGTTAGGTGTGATTAGCCTCGAGACGTCTCAGTGGAAATGGGCCTCATCTCGCCTGAAGGGGAGAATCTCCTTCATTTTCTCGAGTTGTGGCAGGTGCTCTCGACTTACGACGGGGACCTCAGGGACCCGTTCTGTTGGCCTTAGGAAGACCAGTCCCCATGCGAGTTGCTAGAGGGCCTCTCGGGATTCCTCACCGGTAGATGCCGGGGCCCAAGACCTTCGGTGGACTGGGGGCCAGAACCTGAGTATTCCTCTCCAGTGCTGACATGTTTTGGGGATACTTCTGAAGTCTCCCAAGGGGAATCAGTCCTCGTCTCGAGTGGGGGCATGTGCATGCTCTTTCCTCCCGAGCTGTAGCAGCAGTGTCATGCTTCCCGTCGCGTGGATCAATGGATCTGTGGCTTTTCCTCTAGGCTTTTCCTAGAGGATTTCCCACGAGGCTTTTCCCACAGGGCTGTCCCCCGTGCCACCGTGGTGTGAGGCGATCCTCGGCATGAAAGTTTAAGCACTCTGTAAAAACAAGATCCTCTGGAATGGACTGAGACATCCAGGGTACTCTGGGAATGGTGGCACGACCCTGGAGTCCTCTCGCCTATCCTGTGGAGAGCGCCTCCTGTTGAGATGCAACGGAAACGCCGGGAATTCTTTCCCGACCAGGCTGGGAAAGGATCCCTCCTCTCGAGCTAGGAGGTGGAAACGGGGCTCCTTTGGATGTGGCGGAACTCTCGTGCTTCCTCTCTAGTGGAGACGGGTATGTCTGGGAACTTCTTGAGTTGCAGCAAGGGTGTGAAGGACCCTTTGGAAGTTCCAGATGATAGATGTGATTAGCCTCGAGACGCCTCAGCGGAAATGGGCCTCATCTCTCCTGGAGGGGAGAACGTCCTGGATTTTCTCGAGTTGCGTCAGGTGCTCTCGACTTACGACGGGGACCTCAGGGACCCGCTGTGGTGGCCTCAGGAAAGGCCAGTCCCCATGCGAGATGCTTGGGGGCCTCTCGGGATTCCTGTCCCGTCGATGCCGGGTCCTAAGACCTTGTGTGGAGTCGGTGCAGGAACCTGAGGATTCCTCTCCAGTGCTGACATGGATCTTGGGCTACTACTGGAGTCTCCCCAGGGGAGTCAGTCCTCGTCTCGAGTGGGGGCATGCACGGTGCGCTTTCCTCCCGAGCTGTAGCAGCAGTGTCACGCTTCCTTTCGCGTGGATCAAAGGATCTGTGGCTTTCGCTCGAGGATTTCCCACGAGGCTTTCCCACGTGGCTTTCCCACAGGGCTGTCCAACGTGCCATCGCGGTGTGAGTCGATCCTCGGCTTGAAAGTCGAGGCAGTGCAGGGAAAACAGGTTTCCCTGGAATGGACTGAGACATCTGGGGGACTCTGGGAATGGGGCCTGATCCTGGAGTTCCTCTCGCCTTTCCTGTGGAGAGCGCCTCCTCTTGAGATGAGACGGGAACGCCGGGAATTCTTTCCCCACCACGCAGGGAAAGGATACCTCCTCTCGAGCTAGCAGGCGGAAACGGGGCCACTCTGGATATGGGCGGGACGCTCGGGTTCCTCTTGAGTGGAGACGGGTATGTCGAGGAACTTCTTGAGTTGCAGCAAGGGTGTGAAGGACCCTTTGGAAGTTCCAGGGTTTAAGTGTGATTACCGCCTAGTTGCCTCAGAGGAAATGGGCCTCATCTATCCTAGAGGGGAGAACCTCCTGGATTTCTCGAGTTGCGGCAGGTGCTCTCGACTTACGACGAGGGCCTCAGGGACCCGCTCTGGTGGCCTCAGGAAAGGCCCAGTCCCCATGCGAGTTGCTCGGGGGCCTCTCGGAATTCCTCTCCCGTCGATGCCGGGGCCTAAGACCTTGTGTGGACTCAGTGCCGGAACCTGAGGATTCCTCTCCAGTGCCGACATGGATCTTGGGGTTCTTCTGGAGTCTCCCCAGGGGAGTCAGTCCTCGTCTCGAGAGGGGGCATGCACGTGGATTTCCTCCGGAGCTGTAGCAGCAGTGTTTCGCTTCCCTTCGCGTGGATCAATGGGTTTGTGGCTTTCCCTCGAGGTTTTCCCCGAGGCCTTTCCCACGAGGCTTTCCCACGAGGCTTTCCCACAGGGCTGTCCCACGTGCCACCGTGGTGTGAGTTGATCCTCGGCTTGAAAGTCGACGCAGTGCAGGGAAAACAGGTTTCCGTGAAATGGACTGAGACATCTGGGGGACTCTGGGAATGGCGGCACGACCCTGGAGATCCTCTCGCCTTTCCTGAGGAGAGCGCCTCCTCTTGAGATGTGACGGGAACACCGGGTATTCTATCCCGACCACGCAGTGAAAGGATCCCTCCTCTCGAGCAAGGAGGCGGAAACGGGGCTCCTCTGGTTGCGGGCGGGATTCTCGTGCTTCCTCTCGAGTGGAGATGGGTATGTCGGGGAACTTCTTGAGTTGCAGCAAGGGTGTGAAGGGCCCTTTGGAAGTTCCAGAGGTAAGGTGTGATTAGCCTCGAGATACCTCAGCGGAAATGGGCCTCATCTCGCCTGGAGGGGAGAACCTCCTGGATTTTCTCGAATTGTGGCAGGTGCTCTCGACTTACGATTGGGACCTCAGGGACCCGCTCTGGTGGCCTCAGGAAAGGCCAGTCCCCATGAGAGTTGTTCGGGGGACTCTCGGGATTCCACTCCCGTAGATGCCGGGCCTAAGTCCTTTGTGGGGTCGGTGTCGGAACCTGAGGATACCTCTCCAGGCCAGACATGGATCTTGGGTACTTCTGGAGTCTCCCCAGGGGGGTCAGTGCTCGTCTCGAGTGGAGGCATGCACGTGCGCTTTCTCCCGAGCTGTAGCAGCAGTGTCACGCTTCCCTTCGCGTGGATCAAGGCATCTGTGGCTTTCCCTCGGCTTTCCCACGAGGCTTTCCCACGAGGCTTCCCACAGGGCTGTCCATCGTGCCACCTTGGTGAGAGTCGATCCTCGGCTTGAAATTCGAGGGCAGTGCAGGGAAAACAGTTTTTCCTGGAATGGACTGAAATATCTGGGGACTCTGGGAATGGTGGCACGACCCTGGAGTTCCTCTCGCCTTTCCTGTAGAGAGCGCCTCCTCTGGAGATGCGACGGGAACCCCAGGAATTCTTTCCCGAACACGAGGAAATGATACCTCCTCTCGAGCTAGGAGGCGGAAAAGGGGCTCCTCTGGATGTGTGGCGCGGACTCTCGTGCTTCCTCTCGAGTGGAGACGGGTATGTCGGGGAACTTCTTGAGTTGCAGCAAGGGT
>NW_017218444.1:0-11912 GCF_001704415.2 Capra hircus | reverse complement strand
GAAATTGGGGCTCCTCTGGATGTGGGTGGTACCCTGGTGATTCCTATGTAGTGGCGACGGGTCTCTCGTGGAACTTCTTGAGTTGCAGCTATGGTGTAAAGGACCCTTTGGAAGTTCCAGAGGTTAGGTGTGATTAGCCTCGAGACGTCTCAGTGGAAATGGGCCTCATCTCGCCTGAAGGGGAGAATCTCCTTCATTTTCTCGAGTTGTGGCAGGTGCTCTCGACTTACGCCAGGGACCTCAGGGACCCGTTCTGGTGGCCTTAGGAAAGACCAGTCCCCACGCGAGTTGCTAGAGGGCCTCTCGGGATTCCTCACCGGTACATGCCGGGGCCCAAGACCTTGTGTGGAGTGGGGGCCAGAACCTGAGTATTCCTCTCCAGTGCTGACATGTTTTTGGGATACTTCTGAAGTCTCCCAAGGGGAATCAGTCCTCGTCTCGAGTGGGGGCATGCGCATGCGCATGCCCCTTCCTCCCGAGCTGTAGCAGCAGTGTCATGCTTCCCGTCGCGTGGATCAATGGATCTGTGGCTTTTCCTCTAGGCTTTTCCTAGAGGCTTCCCACGAGGCTTTCCCACAGGGCTGTCCCCCGTGCCACCGTGGTGTGGAGGCGATCCTCGGCATGAAAAGTTTAGTCTCTCTGTAAAAACAAGATCCTCTGGAATGGACTGAGACATCTGGGGACGCTTGAAATGGTGGCACGACCATGGAGTTCCTCTCTCCCTTCCTGTGGAGAGCGCCTCCACCTGAGATGCGACGGGAATGCCGGAAGTTCTTTCCCGACCAAGCAGGGAAAGGATCCCTCATCTCTAGCTAGGAGGATGAAACGGGGCTACTCTGGATGTGGGCAGGACCCTCGTGTTCCTCTCGAGTGGAGATGGCAATGTCGGGGAACTTCTTGAGTTGCAGCAAGGGTGTGAAGGACCCTTTGGAAGTTCCAGAGATTAGATGTAATTAACCTCGAGACACCTCATTGGAAATGGGCCTCATCTCGCCTGGAGGGGAGAACCTCCTGGATTTTCTCGAGTTGCGGCAGGTGCTCCCGACTTACGACGGGGACCTCAGGGACCCGCTCTGGTGGCTTCATCAAAGGCCAGTCCCCATGCCAGATGCTGGGGGGCTTCTCTTGATAACTCTCCTGTTGACGCCCGGGCCGAACAACTTGTGTGGATTCGGGGCCGGAACCTGAGGTTTCCTCTGCAGTGCTGACATGGATATTGGGGTTCTTCTGGAGTCTCCCCTGGAGAGTCAATCCTCCTCTCATGTGAGGGCACGCACGTGTGCTTTCCTGCCGAGCTGTAGCAGCAGGGTCACGCTTCCCGTCGTGTGGATCAAGGGATCTGTGGCTTTCCCTGGAGGCTTTCCACGAGACTCTCACAGGGCTTTCCCTCGTGCCACCGTGGTGTGAGTTGATCCTCAGCGTGAAAGTCGAGGCAGTGCAGGGAAAACAGGTTCCTCTGGATTGGACTGATGCTGGGAGCCAGTATGAGGACACCCGCCCGTGATAACGTCATGAGGAAGAAAGCTGACATAGGCATCGTGTGTTCAGACTTCAGGGACCCCTCTGGAAGTTCCTACGCACATACCCCAACAAAAATCTGCCGGCTTTTTTGCTCTGCTTTTCCACTCTTCTGACATTTCTGGAAAAAGTCAATTCAGGGCTTTAGTCTTCTGCATTTGAAAGAGTGTTTCAATCCAAAAACCCCTCTGAATGCTTTCTAGCCTGCCTGCAGGACTCGTACAGCTGGGCATGTGATTGTTTGAGGCCTCCTTTCCCCAGGAGGCACAGGAAGCTTAAAGCATCCTAGGAATGTAGGGGCATCCGAGGAGTCAAAATCTTTATAATAGGACTGATTAAAAGTTTCATTTTTTGGGTCAATGCTTGCTGCTAAATTTTCATATCCTTTATTTTTAGATAGAGTTGGTATATTAAAAAAAAGTAGTAGACCTGGTATTAGCAACATTAGATCTTTTGAGTTAAGTACCTTCTTTGTTATAACCCACTGCACCTTTGTTTTATAGAGATGTAACTTTAATGCTTTAAGGAAATGCAGATTAAAGAAAAAACACTTCAGAGGAAACAAAATTAACATTCATTAAGGAAGAGAGCCAAAAAGTGTTTAACAAGCCTCTTGGCCAGAAGATAATGTAAATCACCAGAGACCTTTTGTATACAAAATGATGTACAGAAAGAGTCTGGGGTGCGAACGCTACATAATTTTGTGTTACCCATTGAACTCAATGTTTTATCAAAAGTATAAAAGGCTTTATGAACAATAAAGGATGGGGCCAGTTCCTCGGACCAGATTCTCGAACTAGTCTCTCGGCCTGGTTTCTTGAGACTCAGGCTCCCCCCGTGTCTTTTTCTCTCTTTCTTCTTCTCTCCCTTTCCTTCTCTCTGCTTTTTACTTTAACTTCAGGCTGAATCTCCACCAGGGGCGCGGAGGCTCGCCAGGTCTACTTACTTGCCTGGCTGTTAAGACCTGCACGAAAGGGAGCTTAAGGTGTGGCACCCTTAGATATTCAAGCAGGGGCTGGTGGCCCAACGTAGATGGTGAAAATTCCTTGGCTGGAATTTTATTGGCCTTCCACGTAAACCAAGCTATTCAGCCCTTTTCCTCCAGTTAATCTTCTTACTACACTATAATTTCTTAATCTAATCTTACATTAATAAATAAAAAAGACTTTCCACGACAACGCCGTCCATCCGTCGAATTCCCTGGATCCAGCGGGGGCTGGACCCCGGCAGACTGAGATATCTGGGGGACTCTTGGAATGGTGGCACGACCCTGGAGTTCCTCCGCCTTTCCTGTGGAGAGCGCCTCCTCATGAGATGCGACCGGGAACACCGGGAATTCTTTCCCGAACATGCAGGGAAAGGATACCTGACCTCGAGGTATGAGCGGAAACGGGGCTCCTCTGGATGTGGGCGGGATTCTCGTGCTTCCTCTTGAGTGGAGTCAGGTATGTCGGGGAAACTTCTTCAGTTGCAGCAAGGGTGTGAAGGACCCTTTGGAAGTTCCAAATGTTAGGTATGGTTAGCCTCGAGACGCCTCAGAGGAAAAGGGCCTCATCTCGCCTGAGGGGAGAACCTCCTGGATTTTCTTCGAGTTGCGGCAGGTGCTCTTGACTTACTACGGGGACCTCAGGGACCCGCTCTAGTGGCCTCAGGAAAGGCCAGTCCCCATGCGAGTTGCTCTGGGGGCCTCTCGGGATTCCTCTCCCGTCAATGCCGGGGCCTAAGACCCTGTGTGGAGTCGGTGCCGGAACCTGAGGTTTCCTCTCCAGTGCTGACATGGATCTTGGGGTAACTTCTGGAGTCTCCCCAGGGGAGTTAGTCGTCGTCTTGTGTGGGGGCATGAACGTGCGCTTCCCTCCCGAGCTGTAGCAGCAGTGTCACGCTTCCCTTCGCCTGGATCAAGGGATCTGTGCCTTTCCCTTGAGGCTCTCCCACGAGGCTTTCCCAGGAGGCTTTCCCACAGGGCTGTCCCACGTGCCACCATGGTGTGAGTCGATCCTCGGCTTGAAAGTCGCGGGCAATCGAGGGAAAAACAGGATTTCCCTGGAATGGACTTAGACATCTGCGGGACTCTGGGAATGGTGGCAAGACCCAGGGAGTTCCTCTCGCCTTCCAGTGGAGAGCGCCTCCTCTTGAGATGCGACGGGAAATGCTGGGAATTCTTCCCGACCACGCAGGGAAAGGATCCCTCCTCTCTAGCTAGGAGGCGGAACGGGGCTACTCTGGATGTGGGCGGGACTCTCGATGCTTACTCTCGAGTGAGACGGGAATATCGGGGGACTTCTTGAGTTGCAGCAAGGGTGTGAAGGACCCTTTGGAAGTTCCAGAGGTTAGGTGTGATTAGCCTCGAGACGCCTCAGCGGAAATGGGCCTCATCTCGCCTGGAGGGAGCAACCTCCTGGATTGTTTCGAGTTGCGGCAGGTGCTCTCGTCTTACGACGGGGACCCTCAGGTACCCACTCTGGTGGCCTCAGGAAAGGCCAGTCCCCATGCGAGTTGCTCTGGGGCCTCTCGGGATTCCTCTCCCGTCGATGCCAGGGCCTAAGACCCTGTGTGGAGTCGGTGCCGGAACCTGAGGTTTCCTCTCCAGTGCTGACATGGATCTTGGGGTACTTCTGGAGTCCCCCCAGGGGAGTTAGTCCGTCGTCTTGTGTGGGGGCATGAACGTGCGCTTTCCTCCCGAGCTGTAGGCAGCACTGCAACGCTTTCCCTTCGCATAGATCAAGGGATCTGTGGCTTTCCCGTCGAGGCTTTCCCACGAGGCTTTCCCACAGGGCTGTCCCACGTGCCACCGTGGTGTGAGTCGATCCTCGGCTTGAAAGTCGAGGCAGTTCAGGAAAACAGGTTTCCCTGGAATGGACTGAGACATCTGGGGGACTCTGGAATGTGGCACGACCCTGGAGTTCCTCTCGCCTTTCCTGTTGAGAGGCGCCTCCTCTTGAGATGCGACGGGAAGGCCGGGAATTCTTTTCCGACCACGCAGGGAAAGAATCCCACCTCTCGAGCTATGCGGGCGGAAACTGGGCTCCTCTGAATGTGGGCGGGACTCTTCATGTCTTCCTCTCGACTGGAGATGGGTATGTCGGGGAACTTGTTGAGTTGCAGCAAGGGTGTGAAAGACCCTTTGGAAGTTCCAGAGGTTAGGTGAGATTAGCCTCGAGACGCCTCAGCTGGAAATGGGCCTCATCTCGCTTGGAGGGGAGATCCTCCTGGATTTTCTCGAGTTGCGGCAGGTGCTCTCGACTTACGACGGGGCCCTTAGGGACCGCCGTCTGGTGGGCCTCAGGAAAGGACAGTCCCCATGCGAGTTGCTCTGGGGCCTCTCGGGATTCCTCTCCCGTCGATGCCGGGGCCTAAGACCTTGTGTGGACGTCGGTGCCAGAACCTGAGGATTCCTCTCCAGTGCTGATATGGATCTTGGGGTACTTCTGGAGTGTCCCCACAGGGGAGTGAGTCCTCGTCTCGAGTGGGGGCATGCACGTGCGCTTTCCTCCCGAGCTCTCGCAGCAGTGTCACGTTTCCCGTCCGCGTGGATCAAGTGATCTTTGCCGTTCCCTGAGGCTCTTCCCACGAGGCTTTCCCACAGAGCTTTCCCACGGGATGTCCCACGTGCCACCGTGGTGTGAGTCGATCCTCCGGCTTGAAAGTCGAGCGGTGAATCGAGGAAAACAGTTTTCCCTGGAATGGACTGAGACATCTGCGGGACTCTGGGAATGGTGGCAAGACCCGGGAGTTCCTCTCGCCTTTCCTGTGGAGAGCGCCTCCTTTTTGAGATGCGACGGGAAACGCCGGGAATTCTTTCCCGACCACGCAGTGAAAGGATTCCTCCTCTCGAGCTAGGAGGCGGAAACAGGGCTCCTCTGGATGTGGGCGGGACGTCTCGTGCTTCCTCTCGACTGGAGACGGGAATGTCGGGGAACTTCTTTGAGTTGCAGCAAGGGTGTGAAGGACCCTTTGGAAGTTCCAGAGGTTAGGTGTGATTAGCCTCGAGACGCCTCAGCAGAAATGGGCGTCATCTCGCCTCGAGGGACAACCTCCTGGATTGTTTCTAGTTGAGGCAGGTGCTCTCGTCTTACGACGGGGACCTCAGAGGACCCGCTCTGGTGGCCTCAGGAAAGGCCAGTCCCCATGCGAGTTGCTCGGGGGCCTCTCGGGATTTCCTCTGCCGTCCATGCCGGGGCTTAAGACCTTGTGTGGAGTCGGAGCCGGAACGTGAGGATTCCTCTCCAGTTCTGGCATGGGATCTTGGGGTACTACGGAGTCTCCCCAGGGGAGTCAGTCCTCGTCTCAAGTAGGGGCATGCCACCTGCGCTTTCCTCCCGAACTGCAGCAGCAGTGTCACGCTTCCCCTTCCCGTGGATCAAGGGATCAGTGGCTTTCCCTCGGGGCTTTCCCATGAGGCTTTCCACACGAGGCTTTCCCACAGGGCTGTCCACGTGCCACCGTGGAGTCAGCTCGATCCTCGGCTTGAAATGTCGAGGACAGTGCATGGGAAAACAGTATTCCCTGGCAATAGACTGAGCATCTGGGGGACACTGAGAATGGTGGCATGACACTGGAGTTCCTCTCGCCTTTCCTGTGGACGAGCGCCTCCTCTTGAGATGGCGACGGGAACGGCCGGGAATTCTTTCCCGACCACGAAGGGAAAGAATCCGTCCCAGTCGAGCTATGAGGCCGGAAACGGGCTCCTCCGGATGTGGGCGGGACTCTCGTGCTTCCTCTCGAGTGGAGACGGGTATGTCGGGGAACTTCTTGAGTTGCAGCAAGGGTGTGAAGGACCCTTTGGAAGTTCCAGAGTTAGGTGTGATTAGCCTGGAGACGCCTCACCGGAAATGGGCCTCATCTCGCCTGGAGGGGAGAACCTCCTGGATTTTCTCGAGTTGCGGCAGGTGCTCTCGACTTACGATGGGGACCATCAGGGACCCGCTCTGGTGGCCTCAGGAAAGGCCAGTCCCCATGCGAGTTGCTCAGGGGCCTCTCGCGATTCCTCTCCGTCGATGCCGGGGCCTAAGACCTTGTGTGGATCGGTGCCAGAACCTGAGGATTCCTCTCCAGTGCTGACATGGACTTGGGGTACTTCTGGAGTCTCCCCAGGGGAGTTCAGTCCTCGTCTCGAGTGGGGTATGCACGTGCGCTTTCCTCCCGAGCTGTCAGCAGCAGTGTCACGCTTCCCATTCGCGTGGATCAAGGGATCTGTGGCTTTCCCTCGAGGCTTTCCCAAGAGGCTTTCCCACAAGGCTATCCCACGTGTCACCGTAGTGTGAGTCGATCTCGAGCTTGAAAGTCGAGGCAGTGCAGGGAAAACAGGTTTGCCTGGAATGGACTGAGACATCTGGGGGACTCTGGGAATGGTGGCATGACTCTGGAGTTTCTCTCGACTTTCCTGTGGAGACCGCCTCCTCTTGAGATGCAACAGGAACGCGGGAATTCTTTCCAACCACGCAGGGAAAGAATCCCTCCTCTCGAGCTATGAGGCGGAAACGGGGCTCCTCTGGATGTGGGCGGGACTCTCGTGCTTCCTCTCGAGTGGAGACGGGTATGTCGGGGAACTTCTTGAGTTGCAGCAAGGGTGTGAAGGACCCTTTGGAAGATCCAGAGGTTAGGTGTGATTAACCTCGAGACGCCTCAGCGGAAATGGGCCTCATCTCGCCTGGAGGGGAGAACCTCCTGGATTTTCTCGAGTTGCGGCAGGTGCTCTCGACTTACGATGGGGACCTCAGGGACCCGCTCTGGTGGCCTCAGGAAAGGCCAGTCCCCATGCGAGTTGCTCGGGGGCCCTCGGCGATTCCTCTCCCGTCGAAGCCGGGGCCTAAGGTCTTGTGTGAGTCGGTGCCGGAACCTGAGGATTCCTCTCCAGTGCTGACATGGATCTTGGGGTACTTCTGGAGTTTGCCCAGGGGAAGTCCAGTCCTCAGCTCGAGTGGGGACATGCCATGTGCGCTTTCCTCCCGAGCTGTAGCAGCAGTGTCACCCTTCCCTTCGCATGGATCAAGGGATCTGTGGCTTTCCCTCGAGGCTTTCCCACGAGGCTTTCCCACGAGGCTTTCCCACAGGGCTGTCCCATGTGCCACCGTGGTGTGAGTCGATCCTCAGGCTTGAAAGTCGAGGCAGTGCCGGGAAAACAGGGTTCCCTGGAATGGACTGAGACATCTGGGGGACTCTGGGAATGGTGGAACGACCCTGGAGTTCCTCTCGCCTTTCCTGTCGAGAGCGCCCCCTCCTGAGATGCGACGGGAAGGCCGGTAATTCTTTCCCGACCACACAGGGAAAGGATCCCTCCTCTCGAGCTAGGAGGCGGAAACGGGGGCTCCTCTGGATGGGGGCGGGACTCTCGTGCTTCCTCTAGAGAGGAGACGGGTATGTCGGGGAACTTCTTGAGTTGCAGTAAGGATGTGAAGGACGTTTTGGAAGTGTCAGAGGTTATGGTGTGATTAGGCTGGGGACGCCTCAGAGGAAATGGGCCTCATCTCTCCTGGAGGGGAGAACCTCCTGGATTTTCTTGTGTTGAGGCAGGTGCTCTCGACTTATGTCGGGAACCACAGGGACCCGCTCTGGTGGCCTCAGGAAAGGCCAGTCCCCATGCGAGTTGCTTGGGAGCCTCTCGGGATTCCTCTCCCTTCGATGCCAGGGCCTAAGACCTGGTGTGGAGTTGGTGCCGGAACCTGAGTATTCCCCTCCAGTGCTGACATGGATCTTGGGGTACTTCTGGAGTCTCCCCAGGGGAGTCAGTCCTCGTCTCGAGTGGGGGCATGCACGTGCGCTTTCCTCCCGAAGCTGTAGCAGCAGTGTCATGCTTCCCTTCGCGTGGATCAAGGGATCTGTGGCTTTCCCTCGAGGCTTTTCCCACGAGGCTTTCCCACGAGCTTTCCCACAGGGCTGTCCCACGTGCCACCGTGGTGTGAGTCGATACCTCGCCTTGAAAGTCGAGGCAGTGCAGGGAAAACAGGTTCCCTGGAATGGACTGAGACATCTGGGGGACTCTGGGAATGGTGGCAACGACCCTGGAGTTTCCTCTCGCCTTTCCTGTGGAGAGCGCCTCCTCTTGAGATGGCACGGGAACGCCGGGAATTCTTTCCCGACCACGCAGGGAAAGGATCCTCCTCTCGAGCTAGGAGGCGGAAAACGGAGGCTCCTCTCGATGTGGGCGGAACTCTCGTGCTTCCTCTCGAGTGGAGACGGGTATGTCGGGGAACTTCTTGAGTTGCAGCAAGGGTGTGAAGGACCTTTGGAAGTTCCAGAGTTTAGGTGTGATTAGCTCGAGACGCCCTCAGTGGAAATGGGCCTCATCTCGCCTGGAGGGGAGAACCTCCTGGATTTTCTCGAGTTGCGGCAGGTGTCTCCACTTACGACGGGACCTCAGGGACCCGCTCTGGTGGCCTCAGGAAAGGCCAGTCCCCATGCGAGTTGCTCGGGGCCTCTCGGGATTCCTCTCCCGCCGATGCCGGGGCCTAAGATCTTGTGTGGATTCGGTGTCGGAACCTGAGGATTCCTATCCAGTGCTGACCTGGATCTTGGGGTACTTCTGGAGTCTCCCCAGGGGAGTCAGTCCTCGTCTCGAGTGGGGGCATGCACGTGCGCTTTCCTCCCGAGTTGTAGCAGCAGTGTCACTCTTCCCTTCGCGTGGATCAAGGGATCTGTGGCTTTCCCTCGAGGCTTTCCCAAGAGGCTTTCCCACGAAGCTTTCCCACAGGGCTGTCCCACGTGCCACCGTGGTGTGAGTCGATCCTCGGCTTGAAAGTCGAGGCAGTGCAGGGAAACAGGTTTCCCTGGAATTGACTGAGACATCTGGGGGACTCTGGGAATGGTGGCACGACCCTGGAGTTCCTCTCGCCTTTCCTGTGGAGATCGCCTCCTCTTGACATACGACGGGAACGCCGAGAATTCTTTCCTGACCACGCAGGGAAAGGATCCCTCCTCTCGAGCTAGGAGGCGGAAACGGGGCTCCTCTGGATGTGGACGGGACTCTCGTGCTTCCTCTCCTTGGAGACGGGTATGTCGGGTACTTCTTGAGTTACAGCAAGGGTGTTAGGACCCTTTGGAAGTTCCAGAGGTTAGGTGTGATTAGCCTCGAGACGCCTAAGTGGAAATGGGCCTCATCTCGCCTGGAGGGAGAACCTCCTGGATTTTCTCGAGTTGCAGCAGGTGCTCTCGACTTACGACGGCGACCTCAGGGACCCGCTCTGGTGACCTCAGGAAAGGCCAGTCCCCATTCGAGTTGCTCGGGGGCCTCTCGGGATTCCACTCCCTTCGATGCTGGGGCCTAATACCTTGTGTGAAGTCCGTGCCGGAACCTGAGTATTCCTCTCCAGTGCTGACATGTGCCGGAAGCCAGTGTGAGGAATCCCGCCCGTGACAAGGTCATGAGGAAGGAAGCTGACATACGCAAGGCGTGCTCAGACTTCAGGGACCCCTCTGGAAATTCCTAAGCATGTACCCCAACAAAAAATCTGCCGGCTTTTGTGCTCTGCTTTTCCACTCTTCTGACATTTTCTGGAAAAAGTCAATTCAGGGCTTTAGTTTTCTGCATTTGAAAGAGTGTTTCAATCCAAAAACCCCTTCGATGGCTTTCTAGCCTGCCTGCAGGACTCTGCGAGTGTGATTGTTTGAGGCCTCCTGACCGCAGGAGGCACAGGAAGCTTAAAACATCCTAGGAATGTAGGGGCTTCCGAAGAGTCAAAATCTTTAGAATAGGACTGATTAAAATTTCATTTGTTGAGTCAATGCTTGCTGCCAAATTTTCATATCCTTTATTTTTATATATAGTTGGCATATAGAAAAACAAGTAGTAGACCTGGTATTAGCAACATTAGATCTTCGAGTTAAGTACCTTCTTTGTTATATCCACTGCACCTTTGTTCTATAGAGATGTAACTTTAATGCTTTAAGGAAATGCAGATTAAAGAAAAACACTTCAGGGGAAACAAAATTAACATTCATTAAGGAAGAGAGCTAAAAAGTGTTAACAAGCCTCTTGGCCAGAAGATAATGTAAATCACCTGAGACCTTTTGTATACAAAATGATGTATAGAAAGAGTCTGGGCTGTGAACGCTACATAATTCTGTGTTACCCATTGATCTCATGTTTTATCAAAAGTATAAAAGGCCTTCTGAACAATAAAGGATCGGACCGGTTTCTCAAACTAGTCTCTCGGCCTGGTTTCTTGGGACTCTGGCTTCCCCATGTCTCTCTCTCTCTCTTCTTCTCTCCCCTTCCCTCTCTCTGCTCTTTACTTTAACTTCAGGCTGAATCTCCATCTGGGGCGCGAGGCTCGCCAGGTCTACTTACTTGCCCCGGCTGTTAAGACCCGCACGAAAGGGAGCTTAAGGCGAGGCACACTTAGATATTCAAGCGGGCGCCGGTGGCCCAACGTAGATGGTGCAAATTCCTTGTCTGGAATTTTATTGGCCTTCCGCGTAAACCAAGCTATTCAGCCCCTCTTCCTCCACTTAATCTTCTTATTACACTATAGTTTCTTAATCTAATCTTTCATTAATAAACAAACAAGTCTTTCCACGCCAACGCCGTCCACCCTTCGAATTCCCTGGATCCACAGGGCTGGACCCCAGCACGTGGTGCCCGGAACAGGCTATTCGAAGGTACGTTCCTCGGAGCAAAAGCTCCCCCCGGAGCACTCTCTGCTGCTCCCCCGGAGCACTCTCCGTTGCTCCCCCCAGAGCACTCTCTGTTGCTCCCCCCGGAGTGACTTAATCACTCCCCCTGGAGTACTTTCGGGTACTCCCCAGTGTTGAGTGTTTCGGGACGGCTAGGACCCACTCAGGGTGCCGCGGACCCCCCTGTAGGATAGACAGGGTGAGGAAAAGTGGGAAGTGTTCAAGGGTTTAAGAGAACCTGGGTGCTCTAGAGGTTGAAAAGAAACCTGCTATCCTAGGGTTAAAAACAAAACCCCCTCGCCAAAGGTAAAACCTTTTTGTTGAGGTAGACTTTTCTATAAGACTTCATTTTCTGACATGGGTAACAGTGAATCAAAAGAAAGACAGCTTTTTATAGGAGTAATCTTGCAGTTACTAACTAAACGAGGAATTAAAGTTAAAAAATCCAATATTCATTCATTTTTTTTCCTTGTACACAGAACAGTGGCCCTTGGTTCCCAGAAGAAGGCCACTGCTTAACCTAGACAGCCTGGGAGCAGAGAGGAACAACTAAAAACTTCACCCATCGCTGAGCATGAGCCCAGAAACGTGGCCTACCTGACCCGCTTTTCTTATGGATCCATACATGTAGGACGCTCTAGACCTGCCCCTGAATGCTGAAACAGCGTACACCCTTCAAAAAAGGAGACCGTGTCACGATTAAGAAGGTACTACTGAAAGAGGAGAGTGCATGAAAAGGAGGGCACACTAGCAAATCGCCGTGAATCAAATGATGCCTGCAA
>NW_017218443.1:0-11912 GCF_001704415.2 Capra hircus | reverse complement strand
GGAATATCTATATTAGGAACTGAAGGAATCTTTGAACCTAGGAAAGAAAAACAACAGTCTCAAAGGCCCTTGCTGAATCATCTATCAGCAAGGAATCTCTTTGCAAGGATCGCAAAGTGAAGGAAAATACACCGACCTGCCTCTGCAACTTTGGTCCTCTGAGCAGATCTGGAGGTCTCCCTTTGTATAAGCTAACCTGTTCCTTCCAAATAGAGGTTTGCAACACAAAACAAGTGGCCGCCTATTCTTCCCCGAAGGAGGCTCTCTTTCCCACATCCTGCGAACTCCCTTTCCCAGCCTCCTGGAAAAGCGCTTCTTGCAGTTCCTTTCAGAAAATCCTATGGACGGAGAAGCCTGGTAGGCTGCAGTCCGTGGGGTCGCTGAGGGTCGGACACGACTGAGCGACTGCACTTTCATTTTCACTTTCATGCATTGGAGAAAGGCAATGGCAACCACTTACTGTTCTTGCCTGGAGAATCCCAGGGACAGGGGAGCCTAGTGGGCTACCGTCTATGGCGTCGCACAGAGTCGAACACGACTGAAGCAAGCTTAGCAGCAGCAGCAGCAGCAGCAGTTCCTTTCTTAGGGGCAGTTATCCCTGAGATTGGACCTGGAAAGGCAGAGCACCTCCACACACACGTCTTTTCTGTCCCCTTTCCTCTGGAGGAGAGCTCTAGTGAGCCTAGGTCTGTCAGGAAAATTCTTGGCTTTGACGGGATCCCACCCGGTGTGTGAACCTGCATACCGACCTAGGGGCCACAGGGCACCTGTTTTGCTCGAGTGGGTCCTGGAGGGGTGCAGCATAGCAAGAGCTTAAAAATCCATCCAATTTGTCTTTTTTTTTAACCTCGGAGAGAACGAGTTTGCTCCACCTCCACCCTTTGGCAGTGTGGAGGGAAGAGGGCACCACCCTCTCCCAAAGGGGACATAGGGCCTACCAGGAGAGAAAGGCCCCTTGAGGAGCTGAGCCCAGGTAGGCAGCCAGTGATGTCAAGCACACTCCCGCTGCTTGCTTCTTCATGGCACTCCCACGATCTGCTAGGAATGTCTTTGCAAGGATCTCAAAGGGAAGGGAGATACATGGCCCTGTCTCTGGAACTTCAGTCCTCTGAGCAGATCTGGAGGTCTTGAGTTGTATAAGCAAACCTGTTCCTTCCAAATAGAGGCTTGCAAACACACCCCCGGTGGTTGCCTCTTCTTCCCGAAGAAGTCTTTCTTTCCCCACATGCTGCGAACTCCCTGTCCCAACCTCCAAGAATAGCGCTTCTTGCCATTCCTTTCTTAGAGGCAGTTATCCCTGAGCTTGGGCCGTAGGGAGTAGCCCCACACTCACAGGGAAAGGCAAAGACTCCTCCATACATCTCCTCTATCCCCTTTGCTCTGGAGGAGAGCTCTAGTGAGCCTAGGTCTTTCAGGAAAATTCTTGGCTTGGACAGGATCTCACCCTGTTTGTCAACCTGCATACCCAACCAGGGGCCACAGAGCACCTGTTTCAGTAAAGTGGGCCCTGAAAGGGTGCAGCCTAGCAAGAGCTTGAAAATCCATTCAATTGCTGTTTTTGTACCTCTGACAGAGCGAGCTTGGCTCCACCCTTTGGCAGTGAGGAGAAAAGAGGCATGACACCCTCCCCAAGGGGACATGGGGCCTACTTCGAGAGGAAAGGCCCTTGTGGAGCTGAGGCCAGGAAGGCACACAGTCGTGTCAAACACACTCCCACTGCTTGCTTCTTCAGGGGCACTCCTGCTATCAGCTAGGAATGTCTTTGCAATGATCACAAAGGGAAGGGGAGATACAGGGCCCTGCTTCTGGACCTCCGGTGCTCTGAGCCAAATCTCGAGGTCTCCCGTTGTTGGTCAAGGTCAAGGTCAAGTTCAAGTTCAAGGTCAAGGTCAAGTTCAAGTTCAAGGTCAAGGTCAAGTTCAAGTTCAAGTTCAAGTTGAAGTTCAAGGTCAAGGACAAGTTCAAGTTGAAGTTCAAGTTCAAGGTCAAGTTCAAGGTCAAGTTCAAGTTGAAGTTCAAGTTCAAGTTCAAGGTCAAGTTCAAGTTCAATGTCAAGGTCAAGATTCAAGTTCAAGTTCAAGTTCAAGTTCAAAGTCAAGTTCAATGTCAAGTTCAAGTTCAAGTTCAACGTCAAGTTCAAGTTCAAGTTCAAAGTCAAGGTCAAGTTCAAGTTCAAGGTCAAGTTCAAGTTGAAGTTCAAGTTGAAGTTCAAGTTCAAGGTCAAGTTCAAGTTCAAGTTCAAGGTCAAGGCCAAGTTAAAGTTCAAGTTCCAAGGTCAAGGTCAAGGTCAAGTTCAAGGTCAAGGTCAAGGTCAAGTTTAAGTTCAAGGGCAGGGCAAGGCCAAGCCAAGACCAAGGCAAGGGCAACGGGCAACGCCAAGGGCAAGGCCAAGGCCCAGGCCAAGGCAAAGGCCAAGGCCACCAAAGCGAAGCCCAAACCCCGTAACGCCTGACAAAAGGCAGAAGCCACTAGGCCCCTGTGCAGAGGAAGTCACTGAAGGCAG
The DNA here is from genome assembly GCF_001704415.2 of Capra hircus. Lineage (NCBI taxonomy): Eukaryota > Metazoa > Chordata > Mammalia > Artiodactyla > Bovidae > Capra > Capra hircus. Next base: position 9,409 of record NW_017218443.1, on the reverse strand, counting down.
CAAGGCCACAGAGCTCCCCGACTCCCATTCCCACATGAAGATGTGAGGATAAAGGGCCTCATCCCAGCAAAGCACCCGCTCCCACCACCCCCAACCCCGGCCCCCGCCCCCGCAGCACGCCCCCTGAAACAACACTGTCTTCCCAGAAAAGAGAACGGAGAAGCCATGTGTGTGCCAAAGGAGCAAGATGAACGAACGATGCCACGCCCTCCGAATTTGGGCACACCTGACGCCTCGGAACCCCGGGCCTGGCCGATGGGTCCCAGCCGTTCTCGGGTGGGAGGGGGGTCAACACATTGGCCGAGAGCCCTTGCCCAGGCCACCCGCAAATCCCCTGAGATGTGATCCGACCACAGGGACCGAGGGCAAACATACCGCTTGAGGTGCTGGAGGAGCTGGACGAAGCCATGGTGGGAGAGGCACACGGGCACGCTGCAGACTGCTGGCCGAGTGGGCGGGACCCAGCAGCTCAGGACTCTGGAGAATGGGAGGCGTCTCCGCCACCATTGACGTCAATAGGGTTTGGGTGGGTAGATGGAGGGGGCCGCCCCTGGCCTCTTTCCAAGCAGAGACCCTGGACGGAGTCCCGTGGAGCGAGTGGGCTTTTCCCTGGGCACGGCTGTGCCCTGGACCGCCAAGATCCCCGTTGGGGTGGGCGGGCAGTTCGGGGGCTTTGGTTTGTGGCCCTCCCCTCGCAGCGGGGGGTGGGTTCAACCCCGAGTGGATCAATCAGGGGCCCTCAGCAGTGCCAAGGGAACTCACCGCCCAGGAAACGCCCCTAGGTCCCTTTGAATTGGCCACCAACGCCCCCTTTCCCAGCCTGCCTTGCTCTGGGATTTCCCGCCTTTTCACATTCCACAGGTCCCTGGGCCTCGACTGTCCCCCGCTGGCTCCTCCGAGGCATTCCGGGACACCAGACGCTCTCTCCAGCGCCTCCACCTAGATCCCTCGCTGTCCTCGCCTCCGTTTCCCCCATGCCCCCTCCCCAACTCCGTGGGCTCTTGGCATCCTTTCCCTACAGCAGTCCCAGAGTGCCACCGCCGAGGGCTTTGAGTTGCCTGGAGCCCAAGGCTCCGGCCGGAGACCAGAGGGGCCAGCGTCTGGACTGGCAGCTAATGCCATTTGGGGCTTTTCTCACGTGGAGCCTGAGGCCCGCACCTCCGCGGGAAACCCCCCAGCGCGAGTGCCCTGGAGATACCCACCCAAGGGGACAGTGTATCCCCTACTGTGGGGAAGGAGGTTCCTGTTTTCCCTGCACTGGTTCGACTTTCACGCCGAGGATCGACTCACACCATGGTGGCAAGTGGAATAGCCCTGTGGGAAAGCCTCATGGGAAAGACTCCAGGGAAAGCCACAGATTCCTTGATACATGAGAACGGAAGCGTGACACTGCTGCTACCGCTCGGGAGGAAAGCGCAAGTGCATGACCCCACTCGAGCCGAGGACTGACGCAAGCTTGGGAGACTCCAGAAGTACGCCAAGATCCATGTCAGCACTGGAGAGGAATCCTCAGGTTCCATTCCCGACTCCACACAAGGTCTTAGGCCCCGGCATCTGACCGGAGAGGAATCCTGAGAGGCCCCCTAGCACCTCGCATGGGGACTGGCCTTTCCTGAGGTCACCAGAGCGGGTCCCTGAGGTCTCCGTCGTAACTCGAGAGCACCTGCCGCAACTCGAGAAAATCCAGGAGGTTCTCCCCTCCAGGCGAGATGAGGCCCATTTCCGCTGAGGCGTCTCGAGGCTAATCACACCTAAACTCTGGAACTTCCAAAGGGTCCTTCACACCCTTGCTGCAAGTCAAGAAGTTCTCCGACATACCCATATCCACTCGAGAGGAAAGACGAGGGTCCCGCCCATAAACCAGCGGAGCCCCGTTTTCGCCTCGTAGCTCGAGAAGAGGGATCCTTTCCCTTCGTCGTCGGGAAAGAATTCCCGGCCTTCCCGTCGCATCTCAAGAGGAGGCGCTCTCAACAGGAAAGACGAGAGGAACTCCAGGGCCTTGCCAGCATTCCAAGAGTCCCCTAGATGTCTAAGTCCATTCCAGAAGAAACTGTTTTCCCTGCACTGCCTCGACGTTCACGCCGAGGATCGACTCACACCACCGTGGCACGTGGGACAGCCCTGATGGAAAGCCTCGTGGGGAATCCTCAATGGAAAGCGACAGATCCCTTGATCCACACGTCGGCAGGCGTGACACTGCTGCTGCAGGTCGTGAGGAAATGGCAGGTGCATGCCCCCACACGAGATGAGGACTGACTCCCCTGGTGAGACTCCAGAAGTACGGAAAGATTCATGTCAGCACTGGAGAGGCATTCTCAGGGTCTGACCCCGACTCCACACAAGGTCTTAGGCACTGGCATCGATGGAGAGGAATCCCTAGAGGCGCCCTGGTAACTCGCATGGGGACTGGCCTTTCCTGAGGCCACCAGAGCGGGTCCCTGAGGACCCGTCGTAACTAGAGAGCACCTGCCACAACTGGGGAAAATCCAGGAGGTTCTCCCCTCCAGGCGGATTGAGGCCCATTTCCTCTGAGGTGTCTGGAGGCTCATCACACCTAACCTCTGGAAATTCAAAAGGGTCCTTGCTGCAACTCAAGAAGTTCCCCGACATACCCGTCTCCACACAAGAGGAAGCACGAGGGTCTCGCCCACATTCAGAGGAACCCCGTTTCTGAGATGAAGGATCCTATCCTGCTTAGTCAGGAAAGATTTTTTCGGCGTTCCCGTGGCATCTCAAGAGCAAGGGCTCTCAATAGGAAAGGCGAGAGGAACTCCAGGGTCGTGCCACCATTCCAAGAGTCCCCAAGATGTCTCAGTCCATTTCAGAGGAACCCGTTTTCCCAGCACTGCCTCAACTTTCACGCCGAGGATCCACTCACACCATGGTGGCATGTGGGACAGCCTTGTGAGAAAGCCTCGAGGGAAAGCCACAGATCCCTTGATCCCCGCGACAGGAAGCGTGACACATCTGCTACACTGTCCCTGAGGTCACGGTCGTATGTCCGAGAGTACCTGCCGCAACTGGAGAAAATCAAGGAGGTTCTCTGCTCCAGTCGAGATGAGGCCCATTTCTCTGCGGCGTCTCGAGAGTAATCACACCTAAACTCTGGAACTTCCAAAGTGCCCTAAACACCCTTGCTTAAACTCAAGAAGTTCCCCGACATACCCGTCTCCACTCCAGAGGAAGCACGAGGGTCCGGCCACCGCCAGAGGAGCTCCGTTTCCGCCTCCAAGCTCGAGATGAGGGATCCTTCCCTGCTTCCTCGGGAAAGAATTCCCGACGTTTCCGACGCATCTCAAGAGGAGGCGCGCTGCACAGGAAAGGCGAGAGGAACTCATGGGTCGTGCCACCATTCCCAGAGACAACCAGATGTCTCCGTCCATTCCAGGGAATCCTGTTTTCCCTGCACTGCTTCGACTTTCAAACCGAGGATCGACTGACACAACGGTGGCACGTGGGACAGCCCTGTGGGAAAGCCTCGTGGGAAAGACTCGAGGGAAAGTCACAGATCCCTTGGTCCACGCAAGCAGAAGCGTGACTGCTGCTACAGCATGGGAGGAAAGGGCACGCTCATGCCCCCACTCGAGACGAGGCCTGAATCCCCTGGGGAGACTCCAGAAATACCCCAAGATGCATGTCAGCCCTGGAGAGGAATCCTCAGGTTCCGGCCACGACTCCACACAAGGTCTTAGGCCCTGGCATCGAATGGAGAGGAATAGCGAAAGGACCTCTAGCAACTCGCATGGGGACTGGCCATTCCTGGAGGTCACCAGAGCGGGTCCATGAGGTCCCCATCGTAAGTCGAGAGCACCTGCCGCAACGTCGGTAAAATCCAGGAGGTTCTCCCCTCCAGGAGAGATGAGGCCCATTTCCGCTGAGGCGTCTCGAGGCTAATCACACCTAACCTCTGGAACTAACAAAGGGTCCTTCACACACTTGCTGCAACTCAAGAAGTTCCCCGACATACCCGTCGCCCACTCGAGAGGAAGCACGTGAGTCCCGCCCTCATCCAGAGGAGCCCAGTTTCCGCCTCCTAGCGCGAGAGGAGGGATCCTTTCCCTGCGTGGTCGGGAAAGAATTCCCGGCGTTCCCGTCGCATCTCAAGAGGAGGCGCTCTCCACAGGAAAGGCGAGAGGAACTCCAGGGACGTGCCACCATTCCCAGAGACGCCCAGATGTCTCAATCCATTCCAGGGAAACATGTTTTCCCTGCACTGCTCGACTTTCAAGCCGAGGATCGATTCACACCACGGTGGCACGTGGGACAGCCCTGTGGGAAAGCCTCGTGGGAAAGCCTCGTGGGAAAGCCTCGAGGGAAAGCCACAGATCCCTTGATCCACGCGAAGGGAAGCGTGACACTGCAGCTACAGCTCGAGAGGAAAGCGCACGTCCATGCACCCACTCGAGTTGGAGGACTGACTCCCCTGGGGAGACTCCAGAAGTACCCCAAATCCATGTCAGCACTGGAGAGGAATCCTCAGGTTCCGGCACCGACTCCACACAAGGTCTTAGGCCCCGTATCGACGGGAGAGGAATCCCGAGATGACCCCGAGCAACTCGCTGGGACTGGCCTTTCCTGAGGCCACCAGAGCGAGTCCCTGAGGTCCCCGTCGTAAGTCGAGAGCACCTGCCGCAACTCGAGAAAATCCAGGAGGTTCTCCCCTCCAGGCGAGATGAGGCCCATTTCCGCTGAGGCGTCTCGAGGCTAATCACACCTAACCTCTGGAACTTCCAAAGGGTCCTTCACACCCTTGCTGCAACTCAAGCAGTTCCCCGACATACTCGTCTCCACTCGAGAGGAAGCACGAGAGTCCCTCCCTCATCCAGAGGAGCGCCGTTTCCGCCTCCTAGCTCGAGAGGAGGGATCTTTCCCTGCGTGGTCGGCAAAGTATTCCCGGCGTTCCTGTCGCATCTCAAGAGGAGGCGCTCTCCACAGGAAAGGCGAGAGGAACGCCAGGGTCGTGCCACCATTCCCAGAGTCCCCCAGATGTCTCAGTCCATTCCAGGGAAACCTGTTTTCCCTGCACTGCCTCGACTTTCAAGCCGAGGATCGACTCACACCACGGTGGCACGTGGGACAACCCTGTGGGAAGCCTCGTGGGAAAGCCACAGATCACTTGATCCACACGAAGGGGAGCATGACACTGCTGCTACAGCTCGGGAGGAAAGCGCACGTGCATGCCCCCACTCGCGACGAAGACTGACTCCCCTGGGGAGACTCTAGAAGTACCCCAAGATCCATGTCAGCACTGGAGAGGAATCCTCAGGTTCCAGCACCGACTCCACACAAGGTCTTATGCCGGTGTCCAGCCCCAGTGGATCCAGGGAATTCGAAGGGTGGACGCGTTGGCGTGGAAAGACTTGTTTATTTATTAATGCAAGATTAGATTAGCAAACTATAGTGTAGTAAGAAGATTAAGTGGAGGAAGAGGGCTGAATAGCTTGGTTTACGCGGAAGGCCAATAAAATTCCAGACAAGGAATTTGCACCACCTACGTTGGGCCACCGGTGCCCGCTTGAATATCTAAGGGTGCCTCGCCTTAAGCTCCCTTTCGCGGGTCTTAACAGCCAGGGCAAGTAAGTAGACCTGGCGAGCCTCCGCACTCCAGGTGGAGATTCAGCCTGAAGTTAAAGTAAAGAGCAGAGAGAAGGAAAGGAGAAGAAAGAGAGAGAAAGACATGGGGGGAGCCAGAGTCCCAAGAAACCAGACTGAGAGACTAAGTTCGAGAAGCTGGTCCGAGAAACTGGCCCCGGCCCCTGGCCTCCTCCTTTTTTGTTCAGAAGGCCTTTTATACTTTTGATAAAACATGGAGATCAATGGATAACACAAAATTATGTAGCGTTCACAACCCAGATTCTTTCTGTATATCATTTTGCATACAAAAGGTCTCAGGTGATTTACATTATCTTCTGGCCAAGGGGCTTGTTAACACTTTTTGGCTCTCTTCCTTAATGAATGTTAATTTTGTTTCCCCTGAAGTGTTTTTCTTTAATCTGCATCTCCTTAAAGCATTAAAGTTACATCTCTATAGAACAAAAGTGCAGTGGGTTGGGTCTACTACTTGTTTTTCTATATACCAACTATATATAAAAATAAAGGATATGAAAATTTGGCAGCAAGCATTGACCCAAAAAATGAAACTTTTAATCAGTCCTATTTTTTTCTCGAAAGCTCTTGCATTCCTAGGATGTTTCAAGCTTCATGTGCCGCAGGCGGTCAGGAGGCCTCAAACAATCACAAGCGCAACTGTACGAGTCCTACAGGCAGGCTAGAAAGCCATCAGAGGGTTTTTGGATTGAAACACTCTTTCAAATGCAGAGGACTAACGCGCTGAATTGACTTTTTCCAGAAAAGGTCAGAAGAGTGAAAAAGCAGAGCACAAAAACCGGCAGATTTTTGTTGGGGTACATGCTTAAAAATTTCCAGAGGGGTCCCTGAAAGTGCCTTGCGTATGTCAGCTTCCTTCCTCATAACCTTGTCAAGGCGGCTTCCTCACACTGGCTCCCGGCAGTCTTAGGCCCGGCATCGACGGGAGAGGAATCCCGAGAGGCCCGAGCAACTCGGGCGGGCCTTTCCTGAGGCCACCAGAGCGGGTCCCTGAGGTCCCCGTCGTAAGTCGGGAGCACCTGCCCCAAGTCGAGAAAATCCAGGAGGTTCTCCCTCCGAGATGAGGCCCATTTCCGCTAAGGCATCTCGGAGGCTAATCACACCTAACCTCTGGAACTTACAAAGGGTCTTTCACACCCTTGCTGCAACTCAAGAAGTTTCCCGACATACCCGTCTCCACTGAGAGGAATCACGAGAGTCCCGCCCTCATCCAGAGGGAGACCCGTTTCGCCTCCTAGCTAGAGAGGAGGGATCCTTCCCCTCCGTGTTCGGGAAAGAATTCCCGGTGTTTCCGTCGCATCTCAAGAGGAGGCGCTCTCCACAGGAAAGGCGAGAAAAGGGTCGTGCCACCATTCCAGAGTCCCCAGATATCTCAGTCCATTCCAGGGAAACCTGTTTTTCCAGAACTGCCTCGACTTTCAAGCCGAGGATCGACTCACACCACGGTGGCACGTGGGACAGCCCTGTGGGAAAGCCTCCTGGGCAAGCCTCGAGGGAAAGCCACAGATCCCTTGATCCACGCGAAGGGAAGCGTGACACTGCTGCTACAGCTCGGGAGGAAAGCTCACGTGCATGCCCCAATTCGAGACGAGGACTGACTCCCCTGGGAGACTCCACCCCAAATCCATGTCAGCATTGGAGAGGAATCCTCAGGTTCTGGCACCGACTCCAAACAAGGTCTTAGGTCCCGGCATCGACGGAGAGGAATACAGAGAGGCACCCGAACAACTCGCATGGGACTGGCCTTTCCTGAGGCCACTAGAGCGGGTCCCTGAGGTTCCCGTCGTAAGTCGAGAGCACCTGCAGCAACTCGAGAAAATCCAGGAGGTTCTCCCCTCCAGGCGAGATGAGGCCATTTCCGCTGAGGCGTATCGAGGCTTATCACATCTAACATCTGGAACTTCCAAGGGTCCTTCACACCCTTGCTGCAACTCAAGAAGTTCCCCGACATACCCGTCTCCACTGGAGAGGAAGCACCAGAGTTCTGCCCACATCCAGAGGAGCCCCGTATCCGCCTCCTAGCTCGGGAGGAGGGATCCTTTCCCTGCGTGGTCGTGAAAGAATTCCCTGCGTTTCTGTCGCATCTCAAGAGGAGGCGCTCTCCAAAGCAAAGGCGAGAGGAACTCCAGGGTCGTTCCACCATTCCCAGAGTCCCCCAGATGTCTCAGTCCACTCCAGGGAAACCTGTTTTCCCTGCACTGCCTCGACTTTCAGGCCAAGGATCGACTCACTCCACTGTGGCACGTGGGACAGCCCTGTGGGGAAAGACTCGTGGGAAAGCCTCGAGGGAAAGCCACAGATCCCTTGATCCAAGCGAAGGAAAGCGTGACACTGCTGCTACAGCTCGAGAGGAAAGCGCACGTGCAGGCCCCCAGTCGAGACGAGGACTGACTCCCCTGGGGAGACTCAGAAGTACCCCAAGATCCATGTCAGCACTGGAGAGGAATTCTCAGGTTCCGGCACCGACGCCACACAAGGTCTTAAGCCAGCGTGACACTGCTGCTACAGCTCGAGAGGAAAGCGCACGTGCAGGCCCCCACTCGAGACGAGTACTGACTCCCCTGGGGAGACTCAGAAGTACCCCAAGATCCATGTCAGCACTGGAGAGGAATCCTCAGGTTCCGGCACCGACTCCACACAAGGTGTTAGGACCCGACTTCGATGGGAGAGGAATCCCGAGCGGCCCCTGTGCAAGTCGCATGGGGACTGGCCTTTCCTAGGCCACCAGAGAGCGGGTCCCTGAGGTCCCCGTCGTAAGTCGAGAGCACCTGCCGCAACTCGAGAAAATCCAGGAGGTTCTCCCCTCCAGGCGAGATGACGCCCATTTCCGCTGAGACGTCTCGAGGCTATACACACCTAACCTCTGGAAATTCCAAAGGGTCCTTCACACCCTTTTTGCAACTCAAGAAGTTCCCCGAAATACCCGTCTCCACTCGAGAGGAAGCACGAGAGTCCCGCCCACATCCAGAGGAGCCCCGTTTCCGCCTCCTAGCTCGACGGAGGGATCCTTTCCCTGTGTGCTCGGAAAGAATTTCACGGGTTCGCGCATCTCAAGAGGAGGCGCTCTCCACAGGAAAGGCGAGAAGAACTCAAGGGTCGTGCCACCATTTCCAGAGACCCCAAATGTCTCAGTCCATTCCAGGGAAACCTGTTTTTCCAGCACTGCCTCGACTTCCAATCCGAGGATCGACTCACACAACGGTGGCACGTGGGACAGCCCTGTGGGAAAGCCTCGTGGAAAAGTCTCGTGGGAAAGCCTCGAGGGAAAGCCACAGATCCCTTGATCCACGCGCGAAGGGAAGCGTGAAACTGCTGCTACAGCTCGGGAGTAAAGCACAAGTGCATGCCCCCACTCGAGACGAGGACGGACTCCCCTGGGGAGACTTCAGAAGTACCCCAAGATCCATCTCAGCACTGGAGAGGAATCCTCAGGTTCCCGGCACCGACTCCACACAAGATCTTAGGCCCGGCATCGAAGGGAGAAGAATCCCGAGAGGCCCCCAATCAACTCACATGGGGACTGGCCTTTCCTGAGGCCACCAGATTGGGTCCCTGAGGTTCACGTCGTAAGTCGAGAGCACCTGCCGCAACTCGAGAAAATCCAGGAGATTCTCCCCTCCAGGCGAGATGAGGCCCATTTCCGCTGAGGCGTCTTGAGGCTAATCACAGAAACCTCTGGAACTTCCAAAGGGTCCTTCACCCTTGCTGCAACTCAAGACGTTCCCCGGCATACCCGTCTCGACTCAGAGGAAGCACTAGAGTCCCGCCCACATCCAGAGGAGCCCCCGTTTCCGCCTCCTAG
>NW_017218442.1:0-11912 GCF_001704415.2 Capra hircus | reverse complement strand
GCTGTCCCACGTGCCACCATGGTGCCAGTCGATCCTCGGCGTGAAAATCAAGGCAGTGCAGGAAAACAGGTTCCACTGGAATGGACTGAGACATCTGGGGGACTCTTGGAATTGTGGGCACGACCCTGGAGTTCCTCTCGCCTTTCCTGTGGAGAGCGCCTCTTCTTGAGATGCCGGTGGGAACGCCGGGAATACTTCCCGACCAAGCAGGGAAAGTCCCGTGGTCCAGCCCCGGTGATCCAGCGTGATTCGAAGGTGGGACGTAGTCTCGTCTTTGGAAATATACATATTTAATCCCAGATATAAAGAGATTAGAAATGGATTGTGTAGTAGGAAGATTATTTGGAGAAAAAGAGGCTGAATAACTTGGATTACGTGGAATAGCATCCATCCTCCAGTAGAGAATTCAGCCAGAAAAACAGGGAGCAAAAAAGAAGCGACATGGGGGAATCAGTCTTTCCGGAAAACTGATCTGATTTTCTTTATTTTGGTTTTGCTTGTATACCTCTTGTTACACATAGGGATGAATACAGAGTCACGCAGGAGTCGCATCCTGACCTTTATCAAAATCAGGTGCTTCACATAAATGTATAAAAAAAAGGTCTTAGGATCTTACATCATCTTCTGGCCATGAATGAGACCTGCTGACATTTTATGATCCTTTCTTTCTGATAACCAAATAAACTTATTTTCTTCCAAGGGTGTTTTTTCTTAAACCAGGCACCCACCCTCCAAATAAAGTTACATTCCTATAGGGTGAGGGTGTAGTGAGTTACAATCAAGAAAGGAATTTATTTAACCAAGGTTAACATGATTAGTCTTAAAGGTGAATTCTTATTTCTCCTATATGCTTAAAGGTTAATACTTATTTCTCCTATATACTAGTTATATTCATTATAAGGGTAGGGGAACATGGAGATTTATCAGCAAACATCAGCCTAACAAATGAAAATCCTTTCATCAATTCTCCCCTTAAGATCTATTTAGTCTTAAGATATGATAAAGTTACATTCTACATAGAAAGGACACAGTGATATATAACAAAGTACAGTGATCTATTACAAAAGTGAAAATCCATTAACTCAAAAAGTCTAGTATTGCTAACATCAAAAACTGCTATATTTCCTTTGCTATATTCCAAATACATTGATTAATATATTCCCAAGTGCCTAAGGATATGGAGGCCTGGTGGCAATCATTGACTCAACAAGAAGAAAAAGTCCTATGCTAATTAAGACTCTCAAAATACTCCAAAACTCTCTGTGCTGTTTACAGTTGAGAGCAGTAAACAATCTTGTGCCTAGTGGCAGCAGTATGGATAATCCTGTCACACAAGCTGGTCTGTCAGCAGAGAGGTTTGACCTAAAATATCCTTGTCCCACCCAGAGCAGGGAATTAGCAGCAATTTTTGACACAACAAATGAAGAACCCTTCACCAATATAATTCCTAACCAACTATACTAATAATTTCTAACTCCCCAAAATAATTTGCCTTTAGTAAGTCTAAAAACATCTCATGCCTCTCAGGTTGGGAGGCTGTAAACAATCACATGTGGCCGGACAAACCTATAAAGGTGGGCTAGATAACCTTCAGAGGAGTCGGCAAGCTGAAACACTCTTGTCATGCCCAAGAATATTTATTGCCTTGAAGCTGCACGTTTACTTCTTCTCCGAGAGAAACAGTTATGGGGGAGAGCCCCCGTAAAGTCAGAAGTGTAGGTGAGAGCATAAAACAGACTCTGGTTTTGGGGTTCGATGCTCGGGAACAGGGGGTTACCTGAGGCTTGATCACGCCTTTGCGCATGCCAAGCCTCCTTCCTCATGACCTTTGCCATAGGCGGAATTCCTCACGCTGGTCCCCGGAAGGAAAGGATCCCTCATCTCGAGCGACGAGGCGGAAACGCGCCTCCTGTGGATGTAGGGGGGACCATCTTGCTTATTCTCGAGTGGAGACGGGTATGTCGGGGAACTTCTTGAGTTGCAGCAAGGGTGTAAAGTACCTTTTGGAAGTTCCAGAGGTTAGGTGTGATTAGCCTCGAGACACCTCAGTGGAAATGGGCCTCATCTCGCCTGGAGGGGAGAACCTCCTGGATTTTCTCGAGTTGCGGCAGGTGCTCTCGACTTACGACGGGGACCTCAGGGGCCAGCTCTGGTGGCCTCAGGAAAGGCCAGTCCCCATTCAAGTTCTAGGGGCCTCTCAGGATTCCTCTCCTGTCGATGCCGGGGCCTAAGACCTTGTGTGAAGTCGGGGCTGGAACCTGAAGATTCCTCTCCAGTGCTGACATGGATCTTGTGGTACTTCTGGAGTCTCCCCAGGGGAGTCAGTCCTCGTCTCGAGTGGGGGCATGCACGTGCGCTTTCCTCCTGAGCGGTAGCAGCAGTGTCACGCTTCCCGTCGCGTGGATCAAGGGATCTGTGGCTTTCCCTCTAGGCTTTCCCATGAGGCTTTCCCACAGGGCTGTCCCACATGCCACCTTGGTGTGAGACGATCCTCGGCGTGAAAGTCATGGCAGTGCAGGGAAAACAGGTTCCTCTGGAATGGACTGAGACATCTGGGGAACTCTTGGAATGGTGGCACGACCCTGGAGTTCCTCTGGCCTTTCCTGTGGAGAGCACTTCCTCTTGAGATGCGACGGGAACGCCAGGAATTCTTTCCCGACCACGCAGGGAAAGGATCCCTCCTCTCTAGATACGAGGCGGAAACGGGGCTCCTCTGGATGTGGGTGGGACCCTCGTGCTTCATCTCGAGTGGAGACGGGTATGTCGGTGATCTTCTTGACTTGCCGCAGGGGTGTCAAAGACCCTTTGGAAGTTCCAGAGGTTAGGTGTGATTAGCCTCGAGATGCCTCAGGGGAAATGGGCCTCATCTCGCCTGGAGGGGAGAACCTCCTGGATTATCTTGAGTTGGAGCAGGTGCTCTCGTCTTAGCATGGGGACCTCAGGGACCCGCTCCTGTGGCCTCAGAAAAGGCCAGTGCCCATGGGAGTTGCTAGGGGGCCTCTCAGGATTCCTCTCACGTCGATGCCGGGGCCTAAGACCTTGTGTGGAGAGCCCGAGCGGAGGCGGCGCGGAGCGTTTCGGTTCTCAGTGCCTGGGGCACCGGTGTGTGGTGTGAGGCTGCGGCGGAGCCTCTACACTGAAGGTGCGAGAGGTTGGCAGCTTCGATTGAAGCACATCGAGCGGCGACAGCAGTGAAAGTCATGAGCGACAGCGGCGAGGAGAACTACGGCGAGGGGAATCCCGTTCTGCTTCCAGAAGCGGAAGTGCTCATGGATCTGGGAAATCTGCAAGTCATACCCCTGCAAGGTCTCGCTCCAAGGAAGATTCCAGGCGTTCCAGATCAAAGTCCAGGTCCAGATCGGAATCTAGGTCTAGATCCAGAAGAAGTTCTCGGAGGCATTATACAAGGTCACGATCTCGGTCCCGGTCCCATAGAAGATCTCGTAGCAGATCTTACAGCAGAGATTATCGAAGACGGCATAGCCACAGTCATTCTCCCATGTCTACTCGCTGGCGTCATGTTGGGAATCGGGCAAATCCTGATCCTAACTGTTGTCTTGGAGTATTTGGATTGAGCTTGTATACTACAGAAAGAGATCTAAGAGAAATGTTCTCTAAATATGGCCCAATTGCTGATGTATCTATTGTATATGACCAGCAGTCTAGACGTTCAAGAGGATTTGCCTTTGTATACTTTGAAAATGTAGATGATGCCAAGGAAGCAAAAGAGCGTGCCAATGGAATGGAGCTTGATGGATGTAGGATCAGAGTTGACTTCTCCATAACGAAAAGACCACATACTCCAACAGCAGGAATTTACATGGGGAGACCTACCTATGGCAGCTCACGCCGTCGAGATTACTATGACAGAGGATATGATCGAGTCTATGATGATCGGGACTATTACAGCAGATCGTACAGAGGAGGAGGAGGAGGAGGAGGAGGAGGATGGAGAGCTGCTCAAGACAGGGATCAGAAATACAGAAGACGGTCACCTTCTCCCTACTATAGTCGTGGAGGATACAGATCACGTTCCAGATCTCGATCATACTCACCTCATCGCTATTAAAGCATGAAGATGAAGACTTTCTGAAACCTGCCCTAGAGTTGGGATATTGTTTGTGGACAATATTTTTTATTGTCTCCTGTTTAAAAAGTGAACAGTGCCTGGTGAAGTTAGGTGACTTTTACACCTTTTATGATGACTACTTTTGGTGGAGTTGAAATGCTGTTTTCATTCTGCATTTGTGTAGTTCGGTGCTTTGTTCAAAGTTAAGTGTTTTCAGAAAAGTATGTTTTACATGTATTTTTTTACAGTCTAAAATTTTGACTGCTGAGAAGTTTCTATTGTACAGAACTTCATTTAAATGGTTTTTCTACTGAATACAGGGTATTCTGAAGATTGAAGCCTGTGTGTAAAATGCTACCAAATGGCAAAAAGCAACAATAACGTTTGGTTTTTACTTTTCTTTCTAACATATCAATGCTTAGGAGAACTGTTCTGATTAGATTGTCAGTAGTAAATTAAAGAAAAAAATGCCCGTTTTCCTCGAGTCCATGAAACATACCATACTTAATATACCTGCAGTTAAGTGATAAAAATTACGCTCTGTAACTCTATACTGCTAGTGTTAAAAACTAAAGATCTTTCAATACAGCAAATGCTTAATGCTTATATAAATGTGACTTTGACAGCCTTTATGTAATCTGTATTATACATAGCAGGGAATAAGATGAGTTGCACAATGTATGCCTTAAAAAGGCTATTTCTTAAAGCTGTTAGAAGGGGATAATGGTATTTCAATTAGTAATCAGCAAGTGAAAATAATATTCCACCACAAATGTACTCTTGTTCTTCTAGCTTTTAAGACTATATGGAAAAACTGGGTGGTTCAGAGTTTTGAGAAAAAAGAAGGGAACACTACACCTGTGTTGTGGATGATCTGAAGACTTTGCCTGTTCATTTTTTAAATACTAATTTCAGGTTCTTTGCTTACCAAAGGAGGCCCAATTTCACTCAAAAGTTTTGAGAACTGTGTTTAAATAAATGCAAAGAAAAGAGTAAAAAGGAAAGAAAAAAAAAAGACCTTGTGAGGAGTTGGGGCAGGAACCTGAGGATTCCTCTACAGTGCTGACATGGATCTTGGGGTAGCTCTGGAGCCCCCCCAGGGAAGTCAGTCTTCGTCTCGAATGGGGGCATGCACGTGCGCTTTCCTCCCGAGCTGTAGCAGCAGTGTCACGCTTCCGGTCGCGTGGATCAAGTGATCTGTGGGCTTTCCTCCAGGCTTTACCACGAGGCTATCCCAGAGGGCTGTCCCACATGCCGCCGAGGCGTGAGTCGAACCTCGGCGTGAAAGTCGAGGCAGTGCAGGGAAAACAGGTTCCTCTGGAATGGACTGAGACATCTAGGGGACTCTTGGAATGGTGGCACGACTCTGGAGTTCCTCTCGCATTTCCTGTGGAGAGCGCCTCCACTTGAGATGCGATGGGAACGCCGGGAATTCTTTCCCGACGAAGCAGGGAAAGGATCCCACATCTCGAGCTACGAGGCGGAAAGGGGCTCCTCTGGATGTGGGCGGGACCCTCGTGCTTCCTATCGAGAGGAGACGGGTATGTCAGGGAACTTCTTGAGTGGCAGCAAGGGTGTGAAGGACCCTTTGGAAGTTCCAGAGGTTAGGTGTGATTAGCCTCCAGACGCTTCAGCGGAAATGGGCTTCATCTCGCCTGGAGGGGAGAACCTCCTGGATTTTCTCGAGTTGCGGCAGGTGCTCTCGACTTACGACGGGGACCTCAGGGACCCGCTCTCGTGGCCTCAGGAAAGGCCAGTCCACATGCGAGTTGCTCGGGGGCCTCTCGGGATTCCTCTACCATCGAGGCCGGGGCCTAAGACCTTGTGTGGAGTCGGTGCCGGAACCTGAGGATTCTTCTGCAGTGCTGACATGGATCTTGGGGTACTTCTGGAGTCTCCCCAGGGGAGTCAGTCCTCGTTTGAGTGGGCGCATGCACGTGCACTTAACTCCGGAGCTGTGGCAGCAGTGTCATGCTTCCCTTCGCCTGGATCAAGGGATCTGTGGCTTTCCCACGAGGCTTTCCCACAGGGCTATCCCACGTGCCACCGTGGTGTGAGTCGATCGATGGCTTGAAAGTCAACGCAGTGCAAGGAAAACAGGTTTCCCTGGAATGGACTGAGACATCTGGCGAATCTGGGAATGGTGGCACGACCCTGGACTTCCTCTCGACTTTCCTGTGGAGAGCGCCTCCTCTTGAGATGCGACGAGAACGCTGGGAATTCTTTCCCGACCACTCAGGGAAAGGATCCCTTCTCTCGAGCTAGGAGGCAGAAACGGTGCTCCTCTGTATGTGGGCGGGACTCTCGGGCTTCCTCTCGAGTGGAGACGGCTATGTCGGGGAAATTCTGGATTTGCAGCAAGGGTGTAAAGGACCCTTTGGAAGTTCCAGAGGTTAGGTGTGATTAGCCTCGAGACGCCTCAGTGGAAATGGTCCTCATGTTGCCAGGAGGGGAGAACCTCCTGGATTTTCTCGAGTTGGGGCAGGTGCTCTCGACTTTCGACGGGGACCTCAGGGACCCGCTCTGGTGGCCTCAGGAAAGGCCAGTCCCTATGCGAGTTGCTCGGGGGCCTCTGGGGATTCCTCTCCCATCGATGCCAGGGCCTAGACCTTGTGTGGAGTCGGTGCCGGAACTTGAGCATTCCTCTGCAGTGCTGACATGGATCTTGGGGTACTTCTGAAGTCTCCCCAGGGGAGTCAGTCCTCGTCTCGAGTGGGGGCATGCTCGTGCGCTTTCCTCCCGAGGTGTAGCAGCATTGTCACGCTTCCCGGCGAGTGGATCAAGGGATCTGTGTCTTTTCCTTGAGGCTTTCCCTCGAGGCTTTCCCACGAGGCTTTCCCACAGGGCTGTCCCACGTGCCACCGTGGTGTGAGTTGATCCTCTGCTGAAAGTCGAGACAGTGCAGGGAAAACAGGTTTCCCTTGAATGGACTTAGACATCTGGGGAACTCTGGGAATGGTGGCACGACCCTGGAGTTCCTCTCGCCTTTCCTGTGGAGAGCGCCTCCTCTTGAGATGGGACGGGAACTCCGGGAATTCTTTCCGGACCACGCAGGGAAAGGATGCATCCTCTCGAGCTATGAGGCAGAAACGGGGCTCCTCTGGATGTGGGCGGGACTGTCGTGCTTCCTCTCCAGTGGAGACGGTTATGTCGGGGAACTTCTTGAGTTGCAGCAAGGGTGTGAAGGACCCTTTGGAAGTTCCAGAGGTTAGGTGTGATTAACCTCGAGACGCCTCAGCAGAAAAGGGCCTCATCTCGCCTGGAGGGGAGAACCTCCTGGATTTTCTCGAGGTGCGGCAGGTGCTGTCGACTTACGACGGGGACCTCAGGGACACGCTCTGGTGGCCTGAGTAAAGGCCAGTCCCCATTCGAGATGTTTGGGGGCCGCTCGGAATTCCTCTACCGTCGATGCCGGGGCCTAAGACTTTGAGTGGAGTCGGTGACGCAACCTGAGGATTCCTCTCCACTGCTGACATGGATCTTGGGGTACTTCTGGTGTCTCCCCAGGGGAGTCAGTCCTCGTCTCGAGTGGCGGCATGCAGTTCGATTCCCTCCCCAGCTGTAACAGCAGTGTCACCCTTCCCGTCGAGTGGATCAAGGGATCAGTGTCTTTCCCTTGAGGCTATCACATGAGGCTTTCCCAGGAGGCTTTCCCACAGGGCTGTCCCACGTGCCACCGTGGTGTGAGTCGATCCTCGGCATGAAATCGAGGCAGTGCAGGGAAAACAGTATTCCCTGGAATGGACTGAGACATCTGGGGGACTCTGGGAATGGTGGCACGACTCTTGAGTTCCTCTCGCCTTTCCTGAGGAGACCGCCTCCTCATGAGATGCGACGGGAATGCAGGCAATTCTTTCCCAACCACGCAGGGAAAGGATCCATCCTCTCGAGCTAAGAGGCGTAAACGGTGCTCCTCTGGATGTGGGCGGGACTCTCGTGCTTCCTCTTCAGTGGAGACGGTTATGTCGGGGAACTTCTTGAGTTGCAGCAAGGGTGTGAAGGACCCTTTGGAAGTTCCAGAGGTTAGGTGTGATTAACCTCGAGACGCCTCAGTGGAAATGGGCCTCATCTCGCCTGGAGGGGAGAACTTCCTGGATTTTTTCGAGTTGGGGCAGGTGCTCTCGACTTACGACAGGGACCTCAGGGACCCGTTCTGGTGGCCTCAGCAAAGGCCGGTCCCCATGCGAGATGCTTGGGGGCTTCTCGTTATTCCTCTACCTTCGATGTCGGGGCCTAAGACCTTGTGTGGAGTTGGTGCCGAAATCTGAGGATTCATCTGCAGTGCTGACATGGATCTTGGGGTACTTCTGGAGTCTCCCCAGGGGAGTCAGTCCTCGTCTCGAGTGGGGCATGCAGTTCGATACCCTCCCGAGCTGTAGCAGCAGTGTCACGCTTCCCGTCAAGTAGATCAAGGGATCTGTGGCTTTCCCTCGAGGCTTTCCCACGAGGCTTTCCCACAGGACTGTCCCACGTGCCACCGTGGTGTGAGTCGATCCTCGGCTTGAAAGTCGAGGCAGTGCAAGGAAAACAGTTTTCCCTGGAATGGACTGAGACATCTGGGGGAATCTGGGAATGGTGGCACGACCCTGGAGTTCCTCTCGCCTTTCCTGTGGAGAGTGCCTCCACTTCAGATGTGACGGGAACGCCGGGAATTCTTTCCCGCACACGCAGGGAAAGGATCCCTGCTCTTGAGCTTTGAGGCGAAATCGGGGCTCCTCTGGATGTGGGCAGGACTCTCGTGCTTCCTCTCGAGAGGAGACGGGTATGTCGGGGATCTTCTTGAGCTGCAGCAAGGGTGTGAAGGACACTTTCGAAGTTCCAGAGGTTAGATGTTTTTAGCCTCGAGCCCCCTCAGCGGAAATGGGCCTCATCTCGCCTGGAGGGGAGAACCTCCTGGATTTTCTCGAGTTGCGGCAGGTGGTCTCGACTTACGACGGGGACCTCAGGGACCCGCTCTGGTGGCCTCAGGAAAGGCCAGTCCCCATGCGAGTTGCTCGGGGGCCTCTCGGGATTCCTCTCCCGTCGATGCCGGGGCCTAAGACCTTGTGTGGAGTCGGTGCCGGAACCTGAGGATTCCTCTCCAGTGCTGACATGGATCTTGGGGTACTTCTGCAGTCTCCCCAGGGGAGTCAGTCCTCCTCTCGAGTGGGGGCATGCACCTGTGCTTTCCTCCCGAGCTGTAGCAGCAGTGTCACGCTTCCCTTCGCGTGGATCAAGGGATCTGTGTCTTTCCCTCGAGGCTTTCCCATGAGGATTTCCCACGAGGCTTTCCCACAGGGCTGTCCCACGTGCCACTGTGGGGTATGTCGATCGTGAGCTTGAAAGTCGCGGCAGTGCAGGGAAAACAGTTTTCCCTGGAATGGACTGAGACATCTGGTGGACTCTGGGAATGTGGCACGACCATGGAGTTCCTCTCGCCTTTCCTGTGGAGAGCGCCTCCTCTTGAGATGCGACGGGAACGCCCGGATTTCTTTCCCGACCACGCAGCGAAATGATCCCTCCTCTCGAGCTAGGAGGCGAAAACAGGGCTCCTTTGGATGTGGGCGGGACTCTCGTGCTTCCTCTCGAGTGGAGACGGGTATGTCGGGGAACTTCTTGAGTTGCAGCAAGGGTGTGAAGGATCCTTTGGAAGTTCCAGAGGTTAGGTGTGATTAGCCTCGAGGCGCCTCAGCGGAAATGGGCCTCATCTCGCCTGGAGGGGAGAACCTCCTGGATTTTCTCGAGTTGCGGCAGGTGCTCTCGACTTACGATGGGGACCTCAGGGACCCGCTCTGATTTCCTCAGGAAAGGCCAGTCCCCATGCAAGTTGTTTGGGGGCATCTCGGAATTCCTCTCCCGTCAATGCCGGCGCCTTATACCTTGTGTGGAGTCGGTGCTGGAACCTGAGAATAACTCTCCAGTGCTTACATGGTTCTTGGGGTACTTCTGGAGTCTCCCAGGTGAGTCAGTCCTCATCTCTAGTGGGGGCATTCATGTGCACTTTCCTCCAGAGCTGTAGCAGCAGTGTCACGCTTCCCTTCGCCAGGATCCAGGGATCTCTGGCTTTATCTGGAGGCTTTCCCACGATGCTTTTTCATGAGGATTTCCCACAGGGCTGTCCGACGTGCCACCGTGGTGTGAGTCGTTCCTCGGATTGAAAGTCGAGGCAGTGCAGGGAAAACAGGTTTCCCTGGAATGGACTGAGACATCTGGGGGACTCTGGGAATGGTGGCACCACCCTGGAGTTCCTCTCGCCTTTCCTGTGGAGAGCACCTCCCCTTGAGATGTGACGGAAACGCCGGGAATTCTTTCCCGACCACGCAGGGAAAGGATCCCTCCTCTCGAGCTAGGAGGCGGAAACGGGGCTCCTCTGGGTGTGGGCAGGACTCTCGTGCTTCCTCTCGAGTGGAGACTGGTATGTCGGGGATCTTCTTGAATTGCAGCAAGTGTGTGAAGGACCCTTTGGAAGTTCCAGAGCTTAGGTGTGATAAGATTCCGAGACTCCTCAGCGGAAATGGGCCTCATCTCGCCTGGAGGGGAGAACCTCCTGGATTTTCTCGAGTTGCGGCAGGTGCTCTCGACTTACGACGGGTACCTCAGGGACCCGCTCTGGTGGCCTCAGGAAAGGCCAGTCCCCATGGAGTTGCTCGGGGGCCCCTCGGTATTCTTCTCCCGTCGATGCCGGGGCCTAAGACCTTTTGTGGATTCGGTACCAGAACCTGAGGATTCCTCTCCAGTGCTGACATGGATCTTGGGGTACTTCTGGAATCTCCCCAGGGGAGTCAGTCCTCGTCTCGAGTGGGGGCATGCACGTACGCTTTCCTCCCGAGCTGTAGCAGCAGTGTCACGCTTCCCTTCGCGATGAACAAGGGATCTGTGGCATTCCCTCAAGTCTTTCCCACGAGGCTTTCCCACGAGGCTTTCCCGCAGGGCTGTCCCACGTGCCACCGTGGTGTGAGTCGATCATCGGCTTGAAAGTCGAGGCAGTCCAGGGAAACAGGTTTCCCTGGAATGGACTGAGACATCTGGGGGACTCTGGGAATGGTGGCGTGACCTGGAGTTCCTCTCCGCCTTTCCTGTGGAGAGTGCCTCCTCTTGAGATGCGACGGGAACGCCGGGAATTCTTTCCCGACCACGCAGGGAAAGGATCCCTCCTCTCGAGCTAGGAAGCGGAAAAGGCGCTCCTAAGGATGAGGGCGGCACTCTCGTGCTTCCTCTCGAGTGAAGACGGGTATGTCGGGGAACTTCTTGAGTTGCAGCAAAGGTGTGAAGGACCCTTTGAAAGTTCCAGGAGTTTAGGTGTGATAAGGCCTCGAGACTCCTCAGCGGAAATGGGCCTCATCTCGCCTGGAGGGGAGAACCTCCTGGATTTTCTCGAGTTGCCGCAGGTGCTCTCGGATTCCGACGGGGACCTCAGGGACACGCTCTAGTGGCCCTCAGGAAAGGCCCGTCCCCATGCGAGTTGCTCGTGGGCCTCTAGCGATTCCTCTCCCGTCTATGCCGGGGCCTGAGACATTGTGTGGAGTCGGTGCCGGAACCTGAGGATTCCTCTCCAGTTCTGACATGGATCTTGGGGTACTTCTGGAGTCTCCCAGGGGAGTCAGTCCTCGTCGCGAGTGTGGCGTGCACGTGTGCTTTCCTCCCGAGCTTTAGCAGCAGTGTCACGCTTCCCTTTGCGTGGATCCAGGGATCTGTGGCTTTCTCAGTAGGCTTTCCCACGAGGCTTTCCCACTAGGCTTTTCACAGGGCTCTCCCACGTGCCACCGAGTTCTGAGTCGATCCTCGGCTTGAAAGTCATTGAACAGATCGACTGAGCAGGGGAAAAAACAGGTTTCCCTGGAATCGACTGAGACATCTGGGCTCT
>NW_017218441.1:0-11913 GCF_001704415.2 Capra hircus | reverse complement strand
TGGAATGGACTGAGACATCTGGGGGACTCTGGGAATGGTGGCACGACCCTGGAGTTCCTCTCGCCTTTCCTGTGGAGAGCGCCTTCTTGAGATGCGACGGGAACGCCGGGAATTCTTTCCCGAACACGAAGGGAAAGGATCCCTCCTCTCTAGCTAGGACGCGGAAACGGGGCTCCTCTGGATGTGGGCGGGAATCTCGTGCTTCTTCTCAAGTGGAGACGGGTATTTTGGGGAACTTCTTGAGTTGCAGCAAGAGTGTGAAGGACCTTTGGAAGTTCCAGAGGTTAGGTGTGATTAGCCTGGAGACGCCTCAGCGGAAATGGGCCTCATCTCGGCTGGAGCGAGAACCTCCTGGATTTTTCTCGAGTTTCTGCAGGTGCTCTCGACTTACGACGGTGACCCCAGGGACCCGCTCTGGTGGCCTCTGGAAAGGCCAGTCCCCATGCGAGATGCTCGGTGGTCTCTCGGGATTCCTCTCCTTCGATGCCGGGTTTAAGATTTGTGTGGAGTCGGAGCCAGAACCTGAGGATTCTTCTCCAGTGCGGACATGGATCTTGGGTACTTCTGGAGTCTCCCCAGGGGAGTCAGTCCTCGTGTCTAGTGGGGGCATGCACCTGCGCTTTCCTCCGAAGCTGTAGCAGCAGTGTCACGCTTCCCTTCGCCTGGATCAAGGGATCTGTGGCTTTCCCTCGAGGCTTTCCCACGAGGCTTTCCCAAGAGGCTTTCCACAGGGCTGTCCCACGTGCCACCGTGGTGTGAGTCGATCCTCGTCTAGAAAGTCGAGGCAGTGCAGGGAAAACAGGTTTCCCTGGAGTGGACTGAGACATCTGGGGGACTCTGGGAATGGTGTTACGACGCTGGAGTTCCTCTCGCGCCTCCTGCGGAGAGCGCCTCCTTTTTAGATGAGACGGGAACGCCCGGAATTCTTTCCCGACAACGCAGGGAAAGGATCCCTGCTCTCGAGCTCTGAGGCGGAAACGGGGCTCCTCTGGATGTGGGCGGGACTCTCGTGCTTTCTCTCGAGTGGAGACGGGTATGTCGGGAACCTCTTGAGTTGCAGCAAGGGTGTGAAGGACCCTTTGGAAGTTCCAGAGGTTAGGTGTGATTAGCCTCGAGACGCCTCAGCGGAAATGGGCCTCATCTCGCCTGGAGGGGAGAACCTCCTGGATTTTCTCGAGTTGCGGCACATGCTCTCGACTTACGACGGGGACCTCTGGGACCCGCTCTGGTGGCCTCTGGAAAGGCCAGTCCCCATGCGTGTTGCTCGGGGCCTCTCGGGATTCCTCTCCCGTCGATGCCGGGGACCTAAGATCTTGTGTGGAGTCAGTGCCAGAACCTGAGGATTCCTCTCCAGTGCTAAAATGAATCTTGGGGTACTACTGGAGTCTCCCCAGGAGACTCAGTCCTCGTCTCGAGTGGGGGCATGCACGTGCGCTTTCCTCCCGAGCTGTTGCAGCAGTGTGACCCTTCCCTTCACGTGGATCAAGGGATCTGTGGCTTTCCCTCGAGGCTTTTCCCACGAGGCTTTCCCACAGTGCTATCCCACGTGCCACCGTGGTGTGAGTCGATCCTCGGCTTGAAAGTCGAGGCAGTGCAGGGAAAACACGTTTCCTTGGAATGGACTGAGACATCTTGGGCACTCTGGAAATGGTGGCACGACCTGGAGTTCCTCTCGCCTTTCCTGTGGAGAGCGCCTCCTCTTGAGATGCGACGGGAACGCCAGGAATTCTTTCCCAATACGCAGGGAAAGAATCCCTCCTCTCAAACTAGGAGGCGGAAACGGGGCTCCTCTGGATGTGGGCGGGACACTCGTGCTTCCTTCGAGTGCAGACCTGTATGTCGGGGAACTTCTTGAGTTGCAGAAAGGGTGTGAAGGATCCTTTGGAAGTTCCAGAGTTTAGGTGTGATTAGCCTCGAGACACCTCAGCGGAAATGGGCCTCATCTCGCCTGGAGGGGAGAACCTCCTGGATTTTCTCGAGTTGAGGCATGTGCTCTCGAATTACGACGGGGACTACAGGACCTGCTCTGGTGTCCTCAGGAAAGGCCAGTCACCTTGCGAGTTGCTCGGGGGCCTTTCGGGATTCGCCTCCCGTCGATGCCGGGGCCTAAGACCTTGTGTGGAGTCGGTGCCGGAACCTGAGGATTCCTCTCCAGTGCCGACATGGATACCTCGGTTCTGGAGTCTCCCCAGGGGAGTCAGATCTCGTCTCGGGTGGGGGCATGCATGTGCGATTTCCTCACGAGCTGTAGCAGCAGTGTCAGGTTTCCCTTCTGGTGTATCAAGGGATATGTGGCTTTCCCTCGAGGCTTTCCAACGAGGCTTTCCCGCAGTGCTGTCCCATGTGCCACCGTGGTGTGAGTCTATCCTCGGCTTGAAAGTCGAGGCAGTGCAGGGAAAACAGGTTTCTCTGGAATGGACTGAGACACCTGGGGAACTCTGGGAATGGTGGCAAGACGCTGGAATTCCTCTCGCCTTTCCTGTGGAGAGCGCCTATTCTTGAGATGCGACGGGAACGCCGGGAATTCTTTCCCGAACACGAAGGGAAAGGATCCCTCCTCTCTAGCTAGGACGCGGAAACGGGGCTCCTCTGGATGTGGGCGGGAATCTCGTGCTTCTTCTCAAGTGGAGACGGGTATTTTGGGGAACTTCTTGAGTTGCAGCAAGAGTGTGAAGGACCTTTGGAAGTTCCAGAGGTTAGGTGTGATTAGCCTGGAGACGCCTCAGCGGAAATGGGCCTCATCTCGGCTGGAGGCGAGAACCTCCTGGATTTTCTCGAGTTTCTGCAGGTGCTCTCGACTTACGACGGTGACCCCAGGGACCCGCTCTGGTGGCCTCTGGAAAGGCCAGTCCCCATGCGAGATGCTCGGTGGTCTCTCGGGATTCCTCTCCCTTCGATGCCGGGTTTAAGATTTGTGTGGAGTCGGAGCCAGAACCTGAGGATTCTTCTCCAGTGCGGACATGGATCTTGGGGTACTTCTGGAGTCTCCCCAGGGGAGTCAGTCCTCGTGTCTAGTGGGGGCATGCACCTGCGCTTTCCTCCGAAGCTGTAGCAGCAGTGTCACGCTTCCCTTCGCCTGGATCAAGGGATCTGTGGCTTTCCCTCGAGGCTTTCCCACGAGGCTTTCCCAAGAGGCTTTCCCACAGGGCTGTCCCACGTGCCACCGTGGTGTGAGTCGATCCTCGTCTAGAAAGTCGAGGCAGTGCAGGGAAAACAGGTTTCCCTGGAGTGGACTGAGACATCTGGGGGACTCTGGGAATGGTGTTACGACGCTGGAGTTCCTCTCGCCCTCCTGCGGGAGAGCGCCTCCTTTTTAGATGAGGGGGAACGCCCGGAATTCTTTCCCGACAACGCAGGGAAAGGATCCCTGCTCTCGAGCTCTGAGGCGGAAACGGGGCTCCTCTGGATGTGGGCGGGACTCTCGTGCTTTCTCTCGAGTGGAGACGGGTATGTCGGGGAACCTCTTGAGTTGCAGCAAGGGTGTGAAGGACCCTTTGGAAGTTCCAGAGGTTAGGTGTGATTAGCCTCGAGACGCCTCAGCGGAAATGGGCCTCATCTCGCCTGGAGGGGAGAACCTCCTGGATTTTCTCGAGTTGCGGCACATGCTCTCGACTTACGACGGGGACCTCTGGGACCCGCTCTGGTGGCCTCTGGAAAGGCCAGTCCCCATGCGTGTTGCTCGGGGCCTCTCGGGATTCCTCTCCCGTCGATGCCGGGACCTAAGATCTTGTGTGGAGTCAGTGCCAGAACCTGAGGATTCCTCTCCAGTGCTAAAATGAATCTTGGGGTACTACTGGAGTCTCCCCAGGAGACTCAGTCCTCGTCTCGAGTGGGGGCATGCACGTGCGCTTTCCTCCCGAGCTGTTGCAGCAGTGTGACCCTTCCCTTCACGTGGATCAAGGGATCTGTGGCTTTCCCTCGAGGCTTTCCCACGAGGCTTTCCCCACAGTGCTATCCCACGTGCCACCGTGGTGTGAGTCGATCCTCGGCTTGAAAGTCGAGGCAGTGCAGGGAAAACACGTTTCCTTGGAATGGACTGAGACATCTTGGGCACTCTGGGAATGGTGGCACGACCTGGAGTTCCTCTCGCCTTTCCTGTGGAGAGCGCCTCCTCTTGAGATGCGACGGGAACGCCAGGAATTCTTTCCCAATACGCAGGGAAAGAATCCCTCCTCTCAAACTAGGAGGCGGAAACGGGGCTCCTCTGGATGTGGGCGGGACACTCGTGCTTCCTTCGAGTGCAGACCTGTATGTCGGGGAACTTCTTGAGTTGCAGAAAGGGTGTGAAGGATCCTTTGGAAGTTCCAGAGTTTAGGTGTGATTAGCCTCGAGACACCTCAGCGGAAATGGGCCTCATCTCGCCTGGAGGGGAGAACCTCCTGGATTTTCTCGAGTTGAGGCATGTGCTCTCGTCATACGACAGGGACCTCCGGGACCCGCTCTGGTGGCCTCAGGAAAGGCCAGTCCCCATGCGACTTGCTCGGGGCGTCTCGGGATTCCTCTCCCGTCGATGCCGGGGGCCTAAGACCTTGTGTGGAGTCGGGTGACGGAACCTGAGGATTCCTCTCCAGTGCAGACATGGATCTTGGGGTACTTCTGGAGTCTCCCCAGGGGAGTCAGACCTCTTCACGAGTGGGGACATGCACGTGTGCTTTCCTTTCGCGGAGATGTAGCAGCAGTGTCACGCTTCCCTTCGGCTGGTTCAAGGGATCTGTGGCTTTCCCTCGAGGCTTTCGCACGAAAGCTTTCCCACGAGGTTTTCCCACAGGGCTGTCCCACGTGCCACCCTTTTTTGGAGTGGCATCCTCGACTTGAAAGTCGAGACAGTGCAGGGAAAACAGGTTTCCCTGGAATGGACTGAGTCATCTGGGGGACTCTGTGAATGGTGACACGACCAGGGAGTTCCTCTCGCCTTTCCTGTGGAGAGCGCCTCCCTCTTGAGATGCGACGGGAACGCCGGGAATTCTTTTCCGACCACGCAGGAAAGGTCCCCTTCTCTCGAGCTAGGAGGCGGAAACGGGGCTCCTCTGGATGTGGGCGGGACTCGCGTGGCTTCCTCTCCTATGGAGACGGTATGTCGGGGAACTTCTTGAGTTGCAGCAAGGGTGTGAAGGACGCTTTGGAAGTTCCAGAGGTTAGGTGTGGATTAGCCTCGAGACGCCTGAGCGGAAATGGGCCTCGTCTCTCCTGGAGAGGAAGAACCTGCTGGATTTTCTCGAGTTGCAGGCAGGTGCTCTCGACTTACCTTGGGGACCTCCGGGACCCGCTCTGCTGGCCTCAGAAAGGCCAGTCCCCATGCGAGTTGCTCGGGAGGCCTCTCGGGATTCCTCTCCCGTCGATGCCGGGGCCTAAGACCTTGTGTGGAGTTGGTGCCGGAACCTGAGTATTCCTCTCCAGTGCTGACATGGAACTTGGGGTACTTCTGGAGTCTCCCCAGGGGAGTCAGTCCTCGTCTCGAGTGAAGGGCATGCACGTGCGCTTTCCTCCCGAGCTCTAGCAGCAGTGTCACGCTTCCCTTCGCATGGATCAAGAGATCTCTGGCTTTCCCTCGAGGCTTTCCCACTAGGCCTTCCCACGAGGCTTTCCCAAGGGTCTGTCCCACGTGCCACCGTGGTGTGAGTCGATCCTCGGCTTGAAATTCGAGGCAGTTCAGGGAGAACATGTTTCCCTGCAATGGACTGAGATATCTGGGGGTCTCTGCGAATGGTGACACGAACCTGGAGTTCCTCTCGCCTTTCTTGTGGAGAGGGCATCCTCCTGAGATGCGACTGGAATGCCGGGAATTCTTTCAAGACCATGCAGGGAATGGTCCCACCCTCTGGAGCTAGGAGGCGGAATCGGGGCTCCTCTGGATGTGGGCGGGACTCTCGTGTTTCCTCTCGAGTGGAGACGGGTATGTCGGGGAACTTCTTGAGTTGCAGCAAGGGTGTGAAGGACACTTTGGAAGTTCCAGAGGTTAGGTGTGATTAGCCTCGAGACGTCTCAGCGGAAATTGGCCTCATCTCGCCTTTAAGGGAGAACCTCCTGGAATTTCTCGAGTTGTGGCAGGTGCTCTCAAATTACGATGCGGAACACAGAGACCCGACTGGTGGCCTCAAGAAAGGCCTGTCCCCATGCGAGTTGCTCAGGGGCCTCTTGTGATTCCCCTCCCGTTAATGCCAGGACCTAAGATCTTGGGTGGAGTTGGTGCCGGAACCTGAGGTTTCCTCTCCAGTATTGACATGGATCTTGGTGTACTTCTGGAGTCTCCCTAGGGGAGTCAGTCCTCGTCTCGAGTTGCGGCATGCACGTGCGCTTTCCTCCCGAGATGGGGCAGCAGTGTCATGCTTCCCGTCGAGTGGATCAAGGAATCAGTGGCTTTTCCTCGAAGCTTTTCCACAAGGCTTTCCCACGAGGCTTTTCCATAGGGCTGTCCCAAGTGCCAACGTGGTGTGAGTCGATCCTCGGCTTGAAAGTCGAGGCAGTGAAGGGAATACAGGTTTCCCTGGAATGTACTGAGACATCTGGGGGACTCTCGGATTGGTGGCACGACCCTGGAGTTCCTCTCGCCTTTCCTGTGGAGAGGCCTCCTCTTGAGATGCTATGGGAACACCGGGAATTCTTTCCCGACTACGCAGGGAAAGGATCCCTCCTCTCGAGCAAAGAGGCGGAAACGGGGTTCTTCTGGATGTGGGCGGGACTCTGGTGCTTCCTCTCAAGTGGAGACAGGTGTGTCGGGGAACTTCTTAAGTTGCAGCAAGGGTGTGAAGGACCCTTTGGAAATTCCAGACTTTAGGTGTGATTAGCCTTGAGACGCCTCAGTGGAAATGGGCCTCATCTCGCCTGGAGGGGAGAAACCCACTGGAATTTCTCGAGTTGTGACAGGTGCTCTCAACTTACGACGGGGACCTCAGGGACCCGCTCTGGTGGCCTCAGGAAAGGCCAACCCCATGCCAGTTTCTCGGGGGGCCTCTCGGGATTCCCTTCACGTCGATGCCGGGGCCTAAGATCTTGTGTGGAGTCGGTGCCGGAACCTTAGGATTCCCCTCCAGTGCTGACATGGATCTTGGGATACTTCTGGAGTCTCCCCAGGGGAGTCAGTCTTCGTCTCGTGTGGGGACATGCACGTGCGCTTTCCTCTTGAGCTGTAGCAGCAGTGTCACGCTTCCCTTCGCGGGGATCAAGGGATCTGTGTCTTTCCCTCGAGGCTTTCCCACCAGGCTTTCCCACGAGGCTTTCCCACAGGGCTGTCCCACGTGCCACCATTGTGTGAGTCGATCCTCGGCCTGAAAGTCGAGGCAGTACAGGGAAAAAAGGTTTTCCTGGAATGGACTGAGACATCTGGGGGACTCTTGGAATGGTGGCCCGACCCTGGAGTTCCTCTCGCCTTTCCTGTGGAGAGCACCTCCTCTTGAAATGCGACGGCAACGCCGGGGATTCTTTCCCGAACACGAGGGAAAGGATCCCTCCTCTCGAGCATAGGAGGCGGAAACGGGGCTCCTCTGGATGTGGGCGGACTCTCGTGCTTCCTCTCGAGTGGAGACGGGTATGTCGGGGAACTTCTTGAGTTGCCAGCAAGGGATGTGAAGGACCCTTTGGAAGTTCCAGAGTTTTAGGTGTGATTAGCCTTGAGACGCCTCAGCGGAAATGGGCCTCATCTCGCCTGGAGGGGAGAACCTCCTGGATTTTCTCGAGTTGCGCAGGTGCTCTCGCACTTACGACGGGGACCTCAGGGACCCGCTCTTGGTGGCCTCCAGGAAAGGCCAGTCCCCATGGTGATTGCTCGAGGTCCTCTCGGGATTCCTCTCCCTTCGATGCTGGGGCCTAAGACCTTGTGTGGAGTCGGTGCCGGAACCTTAGGATTCCTCCTCCAGTGCTGACATGGATCTTGGGTACTTCTGTAGTCTCCCCAGGGGAGTCAGTCCTCGTCCTCGTTAGTGGGGGCATGCACGTGCGCTTTCCTCCCGAGCTCTAGCAGCAGTGTCACGCTTTCCCTTGCGTGGGATCCAAGGGATTTGTGGCTTTCCCTCGAGGCTTTCCACTAGGCATTCCACGAGGCTTTCCCACGAGGCTTTCCCACAGTGGCTGTCCCAAGTGCCACCGTGGTATGAGTCGATCCTCGGCTTGAAAGTCGAGGCAGTGCAGGGAAACAGGTTTCCCTGGAATGGACTGAGACATCTGAGGGGACTCTGGGAATGTGGCACGACCCTGGAGTTCCTCTCGCCTTTCCTGTGGAGAGCGCCTCCACTTGAGATGCGACGGGAAGCCGGGAATACTTTCCCGACCAGGAAAGGAAAGGATCCCTCCTCTCGAGCTAGGAGGCGGAAACGGGGCTCCTCTGGATGTGGCGGGACACTCGTGCTTCCTCTCGAGTGGAGACGGGTATGTCGGGCAACTTCTTGAGTTGCAGCAAGGGTGTGAAGGACCCTATGGAAGTTCCAGAGGTTAGGTGTGATTAGCCTCGAGACGCCTCAGCGGAAATGGGCCTTATCTCTCCTGGAGGGGAGAACCTCCTGGATTTTCTCGAGTTGCGGCATGGTGCTCTCGACTTACGACGGGGACCTTAGGGACCCGCTCTGGTGACCTCAGGAAAGGCCAGTCCGCATGCGAATTGCTCGGGGGCCTCACGGGGGCCTCTCAGGTTTCCTCTCCCATCGATGCTGGGGACTAAGTCCTTGTGTGGAGTCAGTGCCGGAACCTGAGGATTCCTCTCCAGTGCTGACATGGATATCGGGGTTCTTCTGGAGTCTCCCAGGGGAGTCAGTCCTCGTCTCGAGTGGGGTCATGCACGTGTGCTTTCCTTCCTAGCTGTAGCAGCAGTGTCGCGCTTCCCTTTGCGTGGATCAAGGGATCTGTGGCTTTCCCTCGAGGCTTTCCCACGAGGCTTACCCACGAGTCTTTCCCACAGGGCTGTCCCACGTGCCACCGTGGTGTGAGTCGATCCTCGGCTTGAAAGTCGAGGCAGTGCAGGGAAACAGGTTTCCCCGGAATGGACTGAGACATCTGGGGGACTCTGGGAATGGTGGCACGACCCTGGAGTTTCCTCTCACCTTTCCTGTGAAGAGCGCCTCCTCTTGAGATGCTACGGAACGCCGGCAATTCTTTCTAGAGCACGCAGGGAAAGGATCCCTCCTCTCGAGCGAGGAGACGGAAACGGGGCTCCTCTGGATGTGGGGGGAGCTCTCTTGCTTCCTCTCGAGTGAGACGGGAATGTCGTGGAAATTCTTGAGTTGCAGCAAGGGTGTGAAGGACCCTCTGGAAGTTCCAGAGTTTAGGTGTGAGTAGCCTCGAGACGCCTCAGCGGAAATGGGCCTCATCTCGCCTGGAGGGGAGAACCTCCTGGTTTTCTCGAGTTGCAGCAGGTGCTCTCGACTTAAGACGGGGACCTCAGGGACCCGCTCTGGTGGCCTCAGGAAAGGCCAGTCCCATGCGAGTTGCTCGGGGCCTCTCGGATTCCTCTCCCGTCTATGCTGGGGCCTAAGACCTTGTGTGGAAACAGTGCTGGAACCTGAGGATTCTCTCTCCAGTGCTGACATGGATCTTGGGTACATCTGTAGTCTCACCAGGGAGTCAGTCCTCGTCTTGAGTGAGGGCATGCACGTGCAGTTGCCTTTCGAGCTGTAGCAGCAGTGTCGAGCTTCCCTTCGTGTGGATCAAGGGATCTGTGGCTTTCCCGCGAGGCTTCCCACGAGGCTTTCCCACGAGGCTTTCCCACAGGGCTGTCCCTCGTGCACCGTGGTGTGAGTCGATCCTCGGCTTGAAAGTCGAGCAGTGCAGGGAAAACAGTTTGCCCTGGAATGGACTGAGACATCTGGGGGACTCTGGAATGGTGGCATGACCCTGGAATTCCTCTCGCATTTCCTGTGGAGAGCGCCTCCTCTTGAGATGCGACGGGAACGCCCGGAATGCTTTCCCGAACACGCAGGGAAAGGATCCCTCCTCTCGAGGTAGGAGGCGGAAACGGGGCTCATCTGGATGTGGGAGGAACTCTCGTGCTTCCTCTCCAGTGGAGACGGATATGTCGGGGAACCTCTTGAGTTGCAGCAAGGGTGTGAAGGATCCTTTGGAAGTTCCAGATGTTAGATGTGATTAGCCTCGAGACGCCTCAGCGGAAATGGGCCTCAACTCGCCTGGAGGGGAGAACCTCCTGTATTATCTCGAGTTTCCGCAGGTGCTCTCAACTTACGACGGGGACCTCAGGGACCCGCTCTGGTGGCATCAGGAAAGGCCAGTGCCCATGCGAGTTGCTCGGGGGCTTTTCGGGATTCCTCTCCCGTCGATGCTGGGGTCCTAAGACCTTGTGTGGAGTCGGTGCTGGAAACTGAGTATTCCTCTTGAGTGCTGACATGCATCTTGGGGTACTTCTGGAGTCTCCCCAGGGGAGTCAGTCCTCGTCTCGAGTGGGGGCATTCACGTGGGCATTCCTCCCGATCTGAAGCAGCAGTGTCGCGCTTCCCTTCGCGTGGATCAAGGGATCTGTGGCTTTCCCTCGAGGCTTTCCCACGAGGCTTTCCCAAAGGGCTGTTCCACGTGCCACCGTGGTGTGAGTCGATCCTCGGCTTGAAAGTCGAGGCAGTGCAGGGAAAACAGGTTTCCCTGGAATGGACTGAGACATCTGGGGGACTCTGGGAATGTGGCACGACCCTGGAGTTCCTCTCGCCTTTCCTGTGGAGAGCGCCTCCTCTTGAGATGCGACGGGAACGCCGGGAATTCTTTCCCGAACACGCAGGGAAAGGATCCCTCCTCTCAGGCTAGGAGGCGGAAATGGGGCTCCTCTGGATGTGGGCGGGACTCTCGTGCTTCCTCTCAAGTGGAGACGGGTAAGTCGGGGAACTTCTTGAGTTGCAAGCAAGGGTGTGAAGGACCCTTTGGAAGTTCCAGATGTTAGAATTGATTAGCCTCGAGACGCCTCAGCGGAAATGGGCCTCGTCTCGCCTGGGAGCGAGAATCTCCTGTATTTTCTAGAGTTGCGGCAGGTGCTTCTCAACTTACGACGGGGACCTCAGGGACACGCTCTAGTGGCCTCAGAAAAGGCCAGTCCCCATGCGAGTTGCTCGGGGGCTCTCGGGATTCCTCTCCCGTCGATGCCCGGGCCTAAGATCTTGTGTGGAGTCGGTGCCGGAACCTGAGGATTCCTCTCCAGTGCTGACATGGATCTTGGGGTACTTCTGGAGTCTCCCCAGGGAGTCAGTCCTCGTCTCGAGTGGGGGCATGCACGTGCGCTTTCTCCCGAGCTGTAGCAGCAGTGTCACGCTTCCCTTCGCGTGGATCAAGGGATCTATGGCTTTCAAAGGAGGCTTTCCCACGAGGTTTTCCCACGAGGCTTTCCCACAGGGTTGTCCTTCGTGCCACCGTGGTGTGAGTCGATCCTCGGCTTGAAAGTCGAGGCAGTGCAGGGAAAACAGGTTTCCCTGGAATGGACTGAGACATCTGGGGGAATCTGGGGAATGGTGGCACGACCCTGGTGTTCCTCTCGCCTTTCCTGTGGAGAGCGCCTCCTGTTGAGATGCGACGGGAACTCCGGGGAATTCCTTCCTGACCACGCAGGGAAACGATACCTCCTCCCGAGCTAGGAAACGGAAACGGGGCTCCTCTGGATGTGGGCGGGATTATCGTGCTTCCTCTCGAGTGGAGACGGGTATGTTGGGATCTTCTTGAGTTGCAGCAAGTGTGTGAAGGACCTTTGGAATTTCCAGATGTTAGTGTGATTAGCCCGAGACG
This sequence comes from Capra hircus, assembly GCF_001704415.2. Lineage (NCBI taxonomy): Eukaryota > Metazoa > Chordata > Mammalia > Artiodactyla > Bovidae > Capra > Capra hircus. The sequence goes on along the minus strand of NW_017218441.1, from coordinate 213 downwards.
CCTCAGCAGAAATGGGCCTCATCTCGCTTGGAGGGGGAGAACCTCCTGGATTTTCTCGACTTGGGGCAGTTGCTCTCGACTTACGATGGGGACATCAGGGACCCGCTCTGGTGGACTCAGGAAGGCCAGCCATGCGAGTTGCTCGGGGGCCTCTCGGGATTCCTCTCCGTCGATGCTGGGGCCTAAGACCTTGTGTGGAGTCAGTGCTGTAAC